>NC_069503.1:122689108-122989108 GCF_027579735.1 Bombina bombina
TAGTCATGTGATTAGATATATATAGGCTGTGGTACTGTATAATGTGCTGTAATCTGTGTGTCATGTAGCCCTGTGATTAGATATATATAGGCTGTGGTACTGTATAATGTGCTGTAATCTGTGTGTCATGTAGCCCTGTGATTAGATATATATAGGCTGTGGTACTGTATAATGTGCTGTAATCTGTGTGTGTCATGTAGCCCTGTGATTAGATATATATAGGCTGTGGTACTGTATAATGTGCTGTAATCTGTGTGTGTCATGTAGCCCTGTGATTAGATATATATAGGCTGTGGTACTGTATAATGTGCTGTAATCTGTGTGTGTGTCATGTAGCCCTGTGATTAGATATATATAAGCTGTGATACTGTATAATGTGCTGTAATCTGTGTGTGTGTGTCATGTAGCCCTGTGATTAGATATATATAGGCCGTGGTACTGTATAATGTGCTGTTATCTGTGTGTGTCATGTAGTCCTGTGATTAGATATATATAGGCTGTGGTACTGTATAATGTGCTGTAATCTGTGTGTGTCATGTAGTCCTGTGATTAGATATATATAGGCTGTGGTACTGTATAATGTGCTGTAATCTGTGTGTGTCATGTAGTCCTGTGATTAGATATATATATAGGCTGTGGTACTGTATAATGTGCTGTAATCTGTGTGTGTCATGTAGTCCTGTGATTAGATATATATAGACTGTGGTACTGTATAATGTTCTGTAATCTGTGTGTGTGTCATGTAGCCCTGTGATTAGATATATATAGGCCGTGGTACTGTATAATGTGCTGTAATCTGTGTGTATGTCATGTAGCCCTGTGATTAGATATATATATAGGCTGTGGTACTGTATAATGTACTGTAATCTGTGTGTGTGTGTGCCATGTAGCCCTGTGATTAGATATATATAGGCTGTGATACTGTATAATGTGCTGTAATCTCTGTGTGTGTGTGTGTCATGTAGCCCTGTGATTAGATATATATAGGCTGTGGTACTGTATAATGTGCTGTAATCTGTGTGTGTGTGTCATGTAGCCCTGTGATTAGATATATATAGGCTGTGGTACTGTATAATGTGCTGTAATCTCTGTGTGTGTGTCATGTAGTCCTGTGATTAGATATATATAGGCTGTGGTACTGTATAATGTGCTGTAATCTGTGTGTGTGTATCATGTAGCCCTGTGATTAGATATATATAGGCTGTGGTACTGTATAATGTGCTGTAATCTGTGTGTGTGTCATGTAGCCCTGTGATTAGATATATATAGGCTGTGGTACTGTATAATGTGCTGTAATCTCTGTGTGTGTGTCATGTAGCCCTGTGATTAGATATATATATATAGGCTGTGGTACTGTATAATGTACTGTAATCTGTGTGTGTGTCATGTAGCCCTGTGATTAGATATATATATAGGCTGTGGTACTGTATAATGTACTGTAATCTGTGTGTGTGTCATGTAGCCCTGTGATTATATATATATATAGGCTGTGGTACTGTATAATGTGCTGTAATCTGTGTGTATGTCATGTAGCCCTGTGATTAGATATATATAGGCTGTGGTACTGTATAATGTGCTGTAATCTCTGTGTGTGTGTCATGTAGCCCTGTGATTAGATATATATAGGCTGTGGTACTGTGTAATGTGCTGTAATCTGTGTGTGTGTCATGTAGCCCTGTGATTAGATATATATAGGCTGTGGTACTGTATAATGTGCTGTAATCTGTGTGTGTGTCATGTAGCCCTGTGATTAGATTTATAGAGGCTGTGGTACTGTATAATGTGCTGTAAGCTGTGTGTGTGTCATGTAGCCCTGTGATTCGATATATATAGACTGTGGTACTGTATAATGTGCTGTAATCTGTGTGTGTGTCATGTAGCCCTGTGATTAGATATATATAGGCTGTGGTACTGTATAATGTGCTGTAATCTGTGTGTGTGTCATGTAGCCCTGTGATTAGATAGATATAGACAGTGGTACTGTATAATGTGCTGTAATCTGTGTGTGTGTGTCATGTAGTCCTGTGATTAGATATATATAGGCTGTAGTACTGTATAATGTGCTGTAATCTGTGTGTGTGTCATGTAGTCCTGTGATTAGATATATATAGGCTCTGGTACTGTATAATGTGCTATATTCTGTGTGTGTCATGTAGTCCTGTGATTAGATATATATAGGCTGTAGTACTGTATAATGTGCTGTAATCTGTGTGTGTGTCATGTAGCCCTGTGATTAGATATATATAGGCTGTGGTACTGTATAATGTGCTGTAATCTGTGTGTGTCATGTAGCCCTGTGATTAGATATATATAGGCTTTGGTACTGTATAATGTGCTATATTCTGTGTGTGTCATGTAGCCCTGTGATTAGATATATATAGGCTGTGGTACAGTATAATGTGCTGTAATCTGTGTGTGTGTCATGTAGTCCTGTGATTAGATATATATAGGCTGTGGTACTGTATAATGTACTGTAATATGTGTGTGTGTGTGCCATGTAGCCCTGTGATTAGATACAGGTATACCTCACTTTACAGCGCTTCACTTTACAGCGCTTCGCTAATACAGCGCTTTGTGGAGCTGAAATTCAATCTCCAAAGATTTTGAAACAGTGCTGTAATCATCATGAGATTGCGAGAAAAGTGACTGTCACCATTTTGTTATGCGCAGTTCACTCTGTTTACATCATTACAGTGCAATCTGTGTCTCGGTGGTATAGTCTAAAATTTTACTACAGTAATTGTCACTATTTTACAGGTACAGTATTTATTGAATACTGTGCTGTGCTAGTGTTAAACTAAATGCAGCACTATTGCACTCCTAATATTTGTTAGTTCAAACATGTTTTCAAGTTTTTAAACACACTGGCAAGTGAAAAGAAAGCTAAAACTGCCTTGTTTCACTTTAAGGCGGTTTTCGCTTTACAGCGGGGCTCCGGTCCCTAACCCGCTGTATGAGCGGGTTATACCTGTATCACAGCCTATATATATATTTAATTACTGTGAGAAAAAAAGTTTGTGGAAAAAGTTAACTTTTTTTTTTTTATTATTTGATTGCATTTGGTGGTTAAATGGTGGTATGAAATATAATCAAAATGGGCCTAGAACAATATCTTGGGTTGTCTACTTAAAAGAAATATACATTTCTGTTTAAATGGAGTTATAGTAAAAAAAATCTCCAGTATTTCTTCTTTTAAATTTTCAGTAGCGAAGAGGTTAATTAACCTGTCAAACATTTGGCTGTTCCATATTCCCCAGACATGTTGTTGGGTTCATCCTGTAGTATCCAGATACTGACCCCACAAAAATGAATGTATTACTTGCTTTTTGTGCGAATAAGTTAGACTACAGTATTGATAGATGACTACTAAAGGGACCTGAAACAGCAATAAGGCATATTAAAAAACATTTAAAGTTTCCTAAATATAAAGCATATCTCATGTTACATAAGGGCAATGATTGGTAGCTACACACACATATATGGCACTCCTGATTGGCTCAGTAGCAGTGCACATACTCCATTCTTGATTGGTTCGGCAGTAATGCATTAAATTATTTCCTTATTGCAGCTTAATGTCCCTTTAATTCTGTGAAGACATTTGAATATCTAGTATGACCAATATCTTTTTCCAGCAGAACCAAAGGACCCAGCCTGTTATCATAATGGATCAGCACTTATGTGAGTACAACAGTCACTACTGGTTATTTGTTTAAAGCGCTGATGTCACACATGTCAACTCCTCAATCGTGTACTAAGACACAATCATCACATTAAATTACCTTTCATTTTTATTGCTTATTAATCACTAAGTAACACAATTAAATAAGAATATTTTGTCAATAGGTGGCACTTATATAATTTCACCTGTTTACATTGTCACATAATAACTAAAATGTTCAAGTAACATTTCTTTATAGAACAAGTAACACGTTGCTTACTGTGTGAGTTACACGTCTTTATAGAATATGTAACACGTTGCTTACTGTGTGAGTTACATGTGTTTATACAATAAGTAACACGTTGCTTACTGTGTGAGTTACAGGTGTTTATACAATAAGTAACACGTTGCTTACTGTGTGAGTTACAGGTGTTTATAGAATAAGTAACACGTTGCTTACTGTGTGTGTTACAGGTGTTTATACAATAAGTAACACGTTGCTTACTGTGTGAGTTACACGTGTTTATAGAATAAGTAACACGTTGCTTTCTGTGTGAGTTACAGGTGTTTATACAATAAGTAACACATTGCTTTCTGTGTGAGTTACAGGTGTTTATACAATAAGTAACATGTTGCTTTCTGTGTGAGTTACAGGTGTTTATACAATAAGTAACACGTTGCTTACTGTGTGAGCTACAGGTGTTTATACAATAAGTAACACGTTGCTTTCTGTGTGAGTTACAGGTGTTTATACAATAAGTAACACGTTGCTTACTGTGTGAGTTACATGTGTTTATACAGTAAGTAACACATTGCTTACTGTGTGAGTTACAGGTGTTTATACAATAAGTAACATGTTGCTTACTGTGTGAGTTACACGTCTTTATAGAATATGTAACACGTTGCTTACTGTGTGAGTTACATGTGTTTATAGAATAAGTAACACGTTTCTTACTGTGTGAGTTACAGGTGTTTATACAGTAAGTAACATGTTGCTTACTGTGTGAGTTACAGGTGTTTATAGAATAAGTAACACGTTGCTTACTGTGTGTGTTACAGGTGTTTATACAATAAGTAACACGTTGCTTACTGTGTGAGTTACACATCTTTATAGAATAAGTTACATGTGTGTATAGAATAAGTAACACTTTGCTTACTGTGTGAGTTACAGGTGTTTATAGAATAAGTAACACGTTGCTTACTGTGTGAGTTACAGGTGTTTATAGAATAAGTATTATTATTATATACTTTATTTATGAAGCGCCAACGTATTCCACAGCGCCGTCCATGGATACAATTCATTTAAATAAAACAATATGACTTGTATGAGACAGGACAAAATTTACAAACACATACAGGAGGGATTGAGGGCCCTATTCCCGTGGGAATTTACAATCTAGAAGTAACACATTGCTTACTGTGTGAGTTACAAATAATTTATAGAATAAGTAACACGTTGCTTACTGTGTGAGTTACACGTGTTTATAGAATAAGTAACATGTTGCTTACTGTGTGAGTTACATCTGTTTATAGAATAAGTAACATGTTGCTTACTGTGTGAGTTACAAATAATTTATAGAATAAGTAACACGTTGCCTTCTGTGTGAGTTACACGTGTTTATAGAATAAGTAACATGTTGCTTACTGTGTGAGTTACATCTGTTTATAGAATAAGTAACATGTTGCTTACTGTGTGAGTTACAAATAATTTATAGAATAAGTAACACGTTGCCTTCTGTGTGAGTTACATGTGTGTATAGAATAAGTAACACGTTGCCTTCTGTGTGAGTTACATGTGTGTATAGAATAAGTAACACGTTGCCTTCTGTGTGAGTTACATGTGTGTATAGAATAAGTAACACGTTGCCTTCTGTGTGAGTTACATGTGTGTATAGAATAAGTAACACGTTGCTTACTGTGTGAGTTACAGGTGTGTATAGAATAAGTAACACGTTGCTTACTGTGTGAGTTACAAGTGTTTATACAATAAGTAACACGTTGCTTACTGTCGCCTAGATTACTAATGGGATTTTACTAACGCCGGTATTATGATCGCTGGAAAAAGTGAGCGGTACAACCTCTTCTGGCAAGACTCCTAACGCATTTTAAAGTCAGAAGTTAAGAGTTTTATGGGATAACGCCAGAACATAAAGCTCTTAACTAAAGTGCTAAAAAGTACACTAACACCCATAAACTACCTATTAACCCCTAAACCGAGGCCAATCCCATCGCAAACACTATAATAAAATTATTTAACCCCTAATCTGCCGACCGGACATCGCCGCCACTGTAATAAATATATTAACCCCTAAACCGCCACACTCCTGCCTCGCAAACACTAGTTACATTTTATTAACCCCTAATCTGCCGTCCCTAACATCGCCGACACCTACCTACATTTATTAACCCCTAATCTGCCGCCCACAACGTCGCCGCTTCTATATTAAATGTATTAACCCCTAAACCTAAGTCTAACCCTAACACCCCCCCTAACTTAAATTTAATTTAAATAAATCTAAATAAATTTACTATTATTAAATAAATTATTCCTATTTAAAACTAAATACGTTCCTATAAAATAAACCCTAATATAGCTACAATATCACTAATAGTTTCATTTGTATCTATCTCAGGATTTATTTTTATTTTACAGGCAAGTTTGGGGGGCCCTTAAAAGGCCCTTTTGTAGGGCATTGCCCTAAGTTAAACGGCTCTTTTGCTAGGTCAGCATGCTAAGGCACTGTGGCTGAGCTCTGTAGCAACCCAAGGGTTGCAGGTTCAATCCCCAGCGAGGTCCACTCAGCCTTTCATCCTTCTGAGGTTGATAAAATGAGCAGCGCCTTGAGACCCTTACGGGTGATTAGCCGCGCTTTACAAGTACCCAATACATACATACATACAATACATATATTTGCTAAAATAAAAAAACACCCCCTAAAAATATACATTACACAAAATAACAAACAAATTATCAAAAATAAAAAAAAATATTCCTATTCTAATATCCATAAAAAAACACCCCAAAATAAAAACCTAATCTAGAATAAACTACCAATGGCTCTTAAAAGGGCCTTTTGTATGGCATTGCCCTAAATATAGCAGCTCTTTAAGTGAAATTGTTTTACAAAGACCCACTAACATTACAAACCCCCACCCCCCAAACCCCAAAAAAAAGCTACCTATTGCCCTGAAAAAGGCATTTGTATGGGCATTGCCCTGAAAAATTTAGCTCTTTTACTGCCCAGACCCTAAACTAAAAAAAAAAACACCCCAAAAAAACTTAAAAAAACCTAACACTAACCCCCTGACTATCCACTTACAGTTTTTGAAGTCCCGCTTGAACGATCTTCATCCCGGAGTTAAAGTCTTCATCCAGACGGCCTCTTCACTCTTCATCCAGGCGGCATCTTCTATCTTGATCCCGGAGGCGCGGAGCGGGTCCATCCTAAAGACATCCGGCGTGGAGCATCCTCTTCATACGGTCGCCGCCGTACACTGAATCTTCAATGCAAGGGACGCAATTCAAGATGGCGTTCCTTGCATTCCTATTGGCTGAAAAATTTGAATCAGCCAATAGGAAATAGGGCTGCTAAAATCCTATTGGCTGTTCAAATCAGCCAATAGTATTTAAGCAGATCTCATTCTATTGGCTAATTCGAATGGATGGACCCGCTCCGCAACTCCGGGATCAAGATAGAAGATGCCTCCTGGATGAAGATTGAAAAGGCCGCCTGGATGAAGACTTCTCGCCGCGATTGGATCAGGACTTCGCTGCCGGGATGAAGATTGAAGAGGCCGCCTGGATGAAGACTTCTCGCCGCCTGGATCAGGACTTTAACTCCGGGATGAAGATCATTCAAGTGGGACTTCAAAAACTGTAAGTGGATCGTCAGGGGGTTAGTGTTAGGCTTTTTTATGTATTTTTTGGGTGTTGTTTTTTTTTTTTAGTTTAGGGTCTGGGCAGTAAAGGAGATAAATGCCCTTTTAAGGGCAATGCCCATACAAATGCCCTTTTCGGGGCAATGGGTAGCTTAGGTTTTTTTAGAATTAGGTTTTTTATTTTGGGGGGTTGGTTGGGTGGTGGATTTTACTGTTGGGGGGGTCTTTGTGTTTTTTTTTTTACAGGTAAAAGAGCTGATATCTTTGGGGTAATGCCCCACAAAAGGCTATTTTAAGGGCCATTGGAAGTTTATTGTTGGCTGGGGGGGAGGTATTTTGGGTGGGCTTTTTTATTTTGATAGGGCTATTAGTTTAGCTGTTATTCTTTTTTATTTTGGATAATTTGGTTTGTTATTTTCCGTAATTTAGTGTTTGCTATTTTTTGCAACTTAGTATTTTTTTGTTTTTGTATTTAGATACTTTGTAATTTTTAGAGTAGTGTTAGGATTTTTTTAATGTTTAGTTTTAGTTAATTGGTAGTTAGTTTAATTTTAGTTTATTTATTATATTAGTTTAATTGGTAGTTTAAACTTAAGTTTTTTAATTTGACAGGTAAATTTTAATTTAATTTAAGCTAGGGAAATTGTAATTTTAATATAAAGTTAGGGGGTTGTTAGGTTTAGGGGTAAATAGTTTACTTTAGTTTATTTCAATGTGGGGGGCTTTCAGTTTAGGGGTTAATAGTTTAGTATATTTCATTGTGGGGGGGCTTGCGGTTTAGGGGTTGATAGGATTATTATAGTGGCTGCAGTGTAGGGCTTAATAACTTTAGTATAGTGGGGGCGATGTGGGCGGACGGCAGATTAGGGGTTAATAATATTTATATAGTGTTTGCGATGCGGGAGGGCAGCAGTTTAGGGGTTAATAACTTTAGTATAGTGGTGAAGATGTCAGGGAGTGGCGGAATAGGGGTAAATATTTTTTGAAAGTGTCGGCGATATCGGGAGCGGCAGATTAGGGGTTAATAAGTTTATTATAGTGTTTGCGATGTGGGAGGGCCTCGATTTAGGGGTTAATAGGTATTTTATGGGGGTTAGTGTACTTTTTAACACTTTAGTTATGAGTTTTATGTTACAGCTTTGTAGTGTAAAATTCATAACTACTGACTTTAGATGCCGTTTGTCACACTCTTCAAGGGAGCAGGTTCAGGTGTCGGAAGCTGTTGTGCAGAGGGGTCAGGTTCTGGGGTTAAAGTTGTGTTTTGTCTGCGTGAGTCTTTCTTTTTTTGCATAATAAAACAGGTACAAGGGTTTTAGGAAATAAAGTGAAGGTTTTATTGATAGGTTAATTAGCAATGCAGAGAGATGCAAACTAGATAAAAGGCAAAGTCTCTGTAGATAAGAATACAAAGTAACTTGGTTTAGACAGGCATAAAGCAGGCAAAATGTAAATAAACTGTAGACAAGAAACTTGGCAATAGCAAGCAGGATATGCAGATATGCTGTAGACCAAAACTTGGCAGTAACAGGTAGGATATGAAGAGATGCTGTAATCAGGTAACTTTGTAATAATAGGCAGGATATTGTAAACTGGAACTCTGTAGTAACAGGCAGGAATGCAGATCTTTGTAATAACAGGCAGGATACTTGCATAGGCTGTAGACTGGTAACTTTGTAGTAACAGGCAGGAATGCAGATCTTTGTAATAACAGGCAGGATACTTGCATAGGCTGTAGACTGGTAACTTTGTAGTAACAGGCAGGAATGGAGATCTTTGTAATAACAGGCAGGATACTTGCATAGGCTGTAGACTGGTAACTTTGTAGTAACAGGCAGGAATGCAGATCTTTGTAATAACAGGCAGGATACTTGCATAGGCTGTAGACTGGTAACTTTGTAGTAACAGGCAGGAATGCAGATCTTTGTAATAACAGGCAGGATACTTGCATAGGCTGTAGACTGGTAACTTTGTAGTAACAGGCAGGAATGGAGATCTTTGTAATAACAGGCAGGATACTTGCATAGGCTGTAGACTGGTAACTTTGTAGTAACAGGCAGGAATGCAGATCTTTGTAATAACAGGCAGGATACTTGCATAGGCTGTAGACTGGTAACTTTGTAGTAACAGGCAGGAATGCAGATCTTTGTAATAACAGGCAGGATACTTGCATAGGCTGTAGACTGGTAACTTTGTAGTAACAGGCAGGAATGCAGATCTTTGTAATAACAGGCAGGATACTTGAATAGGCTGTAGACTGGTAACTTTGTAGTAACAGGCAGGAATGGAGATCTTTGTAATAACAGGCAGGATACTTGCATAGGCTGTAGACTGGTAACTTTGTAGTAACAGGCAGGAATGCAGGTCTTTGTAATAACAGGCAGGATACTTGCATAAGCTGTAGACTGGTAACTTTGTAGTAACAGGCAGGAATGGAGATCTTTGTAATAACAAGCACCAGGAAATCCAGCAAAGCTGAATTCAAATAGGAATCTGGAGCAGAGGCTCTGTCAGAGTGCAACACTCAATGTCATGGCCCAGAACTGAAAGTAAACCTACCTAATATAGCAGGCTGCTGATTATATGATTTGTTACAGCTGGTAGGCAGGTGGAGCCATAGAGCCAAAGTTGCAGCAAATAGAAAACCAATATGCTCAGCCTGTGATCAAGCCATCTGGTGGCGAAGAGGTAAGTCAGCAGACTGGGAAAGAACAGCAGCAGAAATAGAAACAGGTCCCAGGTTCAATTCTAGGCTGGATCATGACAGCATCACAGATCTTGTCGTTTTAGGCTGTAACGCTCGCTTTTTAGCCAAAACGCAAAAATCGTAATACCGGCGCTATGGGAATCCCATGAAAAAACGTCATTTTTATGAGTGCGGTACTGACGTTGCGTTACAGGCTAAAAGGCTTGCGGTATACCTATACCAACAAGACTTGTAATGGCTGCATTAGGGAAAATGATGCGTTATGGGCCACAACGCTGCTATTTGACTCATAACGCAAAACTTGTAATCTAGGTGTGTGAGAGTTACATGTGTTTATAGAATAAGTAACACGTTGCTTACTGTCACCTAGATTACGAGTTTTGCATAAACATGGTGCAACACTAACGCCAAAAAAGTTGTGTTATTTCTCTCTCCCTTGCGCTGCCATTACGAGTTACTGAAAAGCCTCCTTGTGCTGTGCGTTATGGTGCGTTAAGCTCCATACCACACAAAATCCAAGGGCTAATTTTACGTGCTCGTGCACGCTTACCCCCATAGACATCAATGGGGAGAGAGTGTTTTTCTAACACCTGAAGTGCGGAATAAAAAATCTCCGTAACGCAACCCCATTGATGTCTATGGGGAAAAGAAAGTTATGTTTAAAACTAACACCCTAACATAAACCCCAAGTCTAAACACCCCTAATCCGCCCTCCCCGACATCGCCGCCACTAAATAAAATGATTAACCCCTAAACCTCCGGCCTCCCATATCACCGCTACTAAATAAACCTATTAAACCTAAATCTCCGGCCCCCCACATCGTTGCCACTAAATAAACCTATTAACTCCTAAACCGCCAGCCCCCCCACATCACAAAACACTAAATAAACCTATTAACCCCCAAACCTAACATCCCCCTAACTTTAAATTTAAAATTACAATATAACTATCTTAAAATAAATAAAAGCCCTAAATTTAAACTATAAATTAACGTAACATAACTATTCTAATAAAATAAAAAAACTACCAATTAAAAAATCTAAATTACAAATTTTAAAAAAACCTAACACTACGAATTTTTTAAAAAAAATCTAAAATTACAAAAAATAATAAACACTAAATTACGAAAAATAAAAAACACTAAGCTTACAAAAAATAATAAACAAAATGATCAAAAATAAAAACAATCACACCTAATCTAACAGCCCTATAAAAATAAAAAGCCCCCCCAATATAAAACTACCAATTGCCCTTAAAAGGGCCTTTTGTAGGGCATTGCCCTAAGTTAAACAGCTCTTTTACCTGTAAAAAAATACAAAGTCCCCCCAACAGTAAAACCCACCACCCAAGCAACCCCCCAAAATAAAAAAAAACTAACTCTAAAAATTCCTAAGCTACCCATTGCCCCTAAAGGGACATTTGTATGGGCATTGCCTTTAAAAGGGCATTCAGCTCTTTCACTGCCCTTAAAGGGCATTCAGCTCTTTTACAAGTGCCCATCCCTAATCTAAAAAAAAAAACACCCAAAAATTTAAAAAAAAATCCTAACACTATCCCTATAAAATCTACTCACGGTTCCTGAAATACGAACATCCATCTTCATCCAGGCGGCGAGAAGTCTTCATCCAGGCGACGACACCTTCATCCATCTCGGGGACATCTTATATCTTCATCCCGGCGGCGTGGAGCAGAGCTATCCTGGAAGCTATCCTGCGTGGAGCGTCCTCCTCTTCATTCGGTCAGCGCCGTACACTGAAGTTGAATGCAAGGTAGCCCTTTCAAAATGGCGTACCTTGCATTCCTATTGACTGATTTGATTCTTCGAATTCAAATCAGCCAATAGGATGAGAGCTACTGAAATCCTATTGGCTGTTTAAATCAGCCAAAATCCTTAACTACTGCTGTCAGATGTATGGCTTGTGTCGTTATAGGCTGTAATGCAAGCATTTTAGCCTGAACGCACAACCTGTAATACCGGCGCTATGAAAATCCCACGAAAAAACTTCATTTTTTGACTGCGGAATTGACGTTGCGTTACAGGCTAAAATGCTTGCGGTATAGCTATACCCACCATGACTCGTAATATGCTTTCCTGGCCATTCCAGCGTAATGGCCAATTTTTCAGCGTTAAAAGCCGTAATGCACCGGAACGCAAAACTCGTAATCTAGCCGTTATTGTTTAACCTAAAATAAACAAGGCCACTTTTGGGCCTGTAACGCTGAAAAGCAGTAATTATCAGGAGGAATATATAAGGCAGCCACTCTTGGACTTTCATAGTGAAATATTACTCTACATGAAAAGATTTATGTAAAGCATTCCACCAGTTGACACAACCTCATAAATGTACTGTATCCATGTTATTTTATTGGGCAACCTGTTGCATCAAGTTCTCCAACTACGTTCCCACTTTCCCCACCCCACTCATGCAGAATGATTTCCAAGCTCATACTTTTGTGAGACAGCATAGAAGAGGTGGGTACAAAATACTGTGAGTACGGTTATTTAAGAACACTGTTGAAAGTTAAGAAACTAAAAGAGAAGCATCTTGCCTAATCTATTATTTTGGCTTTCTTGAACCATCTAATAGTATCTCCTCAACCTTACTCTCACCTGCTTTTCAGTCATCCCAAAATCTTCAACTTGCTGAATCTCCCATGCGCTTTTAAACACCATCAGTAACCATAGTCACCTCCATGCTCTTCCTGGACTCTAGAAAACTCAACATTTTGGTAAATTTGGTTTAATACATAACGTGTCGGTTTATTAATCATCCAGATATGGGAGCACAATGATTTTTATGTATCTGGAGCATTGTTGTGGTTTATCAGATTTTAAATATGTTCTTTTAAGAAATGGTGTGTGTGTATTGGCAAGAGAGAGATTTTTTCAGTCACCTTGATCTTTTAAACTTTGCTCCTACATAACTATTTTATTGTTTGTTTTCAAAGTATTAATTACAAGTACTGATACAACACAGAAAACATGTAATTAATACAAAACCTTGTTCTGAGGTAGCAGAGTTTTGGCAAATGGAAAAAGAAAAGGACTGAGAGTGTATAGTCATCCCTGAAAAGCCATTACATCAAGTGAAATGTAGATTGCCAGGAATGGCGGTCTCAGATAGCAGTAAGAGTGATGAGGTACAGCAGTATATATTGCTTACAGATGGGAGCCAGTCAGGAGTATCCCTAAATTACATTTGTTACCCACATTGGTGTTACAAATACTAAGCATATTTATTGTGATATGTGACCTGGCTGTTTTATGCTAAATGGCAGCTGTTACTGGGAGCTGATTAAAAGCGCCACAATGTGTGACAATTATCCCGCAAGAACTTCTTTACCGAGTTACACAGAACTTCACAATTTTTGTTTTCTTTTTTATTGAAGATAAAAGGAGATATGTTTAAAAGAAAATCCTCCCAACACCAATATCCTTTTGTAAACACTGAGCTCTAAGGACTTGACTGACCTGGTATACACATATTCACTATTTATTGTTTTACCAGTTTAGTTGTTATAATACACTGTTTATTTGATTTTTCTTACTGATTTTGTGCATTGGATTTCCAGATGTTCTGCCGGAGGGTTTTCAGATGAAGATGGAGGAAGAAAATATTGACACTGCTGATCCTTTAATGGCAATAAAGACTGTAATTGTTACATCTAGTCATGGTGAGAATTGATCCAATGTTTAGAGTTAAATGTCCCTTTCTCTTGTAAGGTGTATCCAGTCCACGGGTTCATCCATTACTTGTGGGTTATTCTCCTTCCCAACAGGAAGTTGCAGGACACCCACAGCAGAGCTGCCTATATAGCTCCTCCCTTAACCCCCACCCCCAGTCGTTCTCTTTGCAAGCTCTCGACAAGTGGAAGTATAAAGAGATATGTGGTGATTTAGTGTAGTTTTCTCCAAC
Source organism: Bombina bombina (assembly GCF_027579735.1). Taxonomy (NCBI): domain Eukaryota; kingdom Metazoa; phylum Chordata; class Amphibia; order Anura; family Bombinatoridae; genus Bombina; species Bombina bombina. The sequence continues at coordinate 122,703,268 of NC_069503.1, forward strand.
ATAGGTGTGTCCGGTCCACGGCGTCATCCTTACTTGTGGGATATTCTCTTCCCCAACAGGAAATGGCAAAGAGCCCAGCAAAGCTGGTCACATGATCCCTCCTAGGCTCCGCCTACCCCAGTCATTCTCTTTGCCGTTGTACAGGCAACATCTCCACGGAGATGGCTTAGAGTTTTTTAGTGTTTAACTGTAGTTTTTCATTATTCAATCAAGAGTTTGTTATTTTCAAATAGTGCTGGTACGTACTATTTACTCAGAAACAGAAAAGAGATGAAGAATTCTGTTTGTATGAGGAAAATGATTTTAGCAACCGTAACTAAAATCCATGGCTGTTCCACACAGGACTGTTGAGAGCAATTAACTTCAGTTGGGGGAACAGTTTGCAGTCTCTTGCTGCTTGAGGTATGACACATTCTAACAAGACGATGTAATGCTGGAAGCTGTCATTTTCCCTATGGGATCCGGTAAGCCATGTTTATTACGATTGTAAATAAGGGCTTCACAAGGGCTTATTTAAACTGTAGACTTTTTTTGGGCTAAATCGATTGATATTAACACTTATTTAGCCTTGAGGAATCATTTATTCTGGGTATTTTGATTTAATAATATCGGCAGGCACTGTTTTAGACACCTTATTCTTTAGGGGCTTTCCCAAAGCATAGGCAGAGTCTCATTTTCGCGCCGGTGTTGCGCACTTGTTTTTGAGAGGCATGGCATGCAGTCGCATGTGAGAGGAGCTCTGATACTTATAAAAGACTTCTGAAGGCGTCATTTGGTATCGTATTCCCCTTTGGGTTTGGTTGGGTCTCAGCAAAGCAGATACCAGGGACTGTAAAGGGGTTTAAAGCTTAAAACGGCTCCGGTTCCGTTATTTTAAGGGTTAAAGCTTCCAAAATTGGTGTGCAATATTTTCAAGGCTTTAAGACGCTGTGGTGAAAATTTGGTGAATTTTGAACAATTCCTTCATGTTTTTTCGCAATTGCAGTAATAAAGTGTGTTCAGTTTAAAATTTAAAGTGACAGTAACGGTTTTATTTTAAAACGTTTTTTGTACTTTCTGATCAAGTTTATGCCTGTTTAACATGTCTGAACTACCAGATAGACTGTGTTCTGAATGTGGGGAAGCCAGAATTCCTATTCATTTAAATAAATGTGATTTATGTGATAATGACAATGATGCCCAAGATGATTCCTCAAGTGAGGGGAGTAAGCATGGTACTGCATCATTCCCTCCTTCGTCTACACGAGTCTTGCCCACTCAGGAGGCCCCTAGTACATCTAGCGCGCCAATTCTCCTTACTATGCAACAATTAACGGCTGTAATGGATAATTCTGTCAAAAACATTTTAGCCAAAATGAACCCTTGTCAGCGTAAGCGTGGCTGCTCTGTTTTAGTTACTGAAGAGCATGACGACGCTGATATTAATATCTCTGAAGGGCCCCTAACCCAATCTGAGGGGGCCAGGGAGGTTTTGTCTGAGGGAGAAATTACTGATTTAGGGAACATTTCTCAGCAGGCTGAATCTGATGTGATTACATTTAAATTTAAATTGGAACATCTCCGCATTTTGCTTAAGGAGGTATTATCCACTCTGGATGATTGTGAAAATTTAGTCATCCCAGAGAAACTATGTAAAATGGACAAGTTCCTAGAGGTGCCGGGGCTCCCAGAAGCTTTTCCTATACCCAAGCGGGTGGCGGACATTGTTAATAAAGAATGGGAAAGGCCCGGTATTCCTTTCGTCCCTCCCCCCATATTTAAAAAATTGTTTCCTATGGTCGACCCCAGAAAGGACTTATGGCAGTCAGTCCCCAAGGTCGAGGGAGCGGTTTCTACTTTAAACAAACGCACCACTATTCCCATAGAGGATAGTTGTGCTTTCAAAGATCCTATGGATAAAAAATTAGAAGGTTTGCTTAAAAAGATGTTTGTTCAGCAGGGTTACCTTCTACAACCCATTTCATGCATTGTCCCTGTCACTACAGCCGCATATTTCTGGTTTGATGAACTGCTTAAGGTGCTCGATAGTGACTCTCCTCCTTATGAGGAGATTATGGACAGAATCAATGCTCTCAAATTGGCTAATTCTTTCACTCTAGACGCCTCTTTGCAATTGGCTAAGTTAGCGGCTAAGAACTCTGGGTTTGCTATTGTGGCGCGCAGAGCGCTTTGGTTGAAATCTTGGTCGGCTGATGCGTCTTCCAAGAACAAGCTACTAAACATTCCTTTCAAGGGGAAAACGCTGTTTGGTCCTGACTTGAAAGAGATTATCTCTGATATCACTGGGGGTAAGGGCCACGCCCTTCCTCAGGATCGGCCCTTCAAGGCAAAAAATAGACCTAATTTTCGTCCCTTTCGTAAAAACGGACCAGCCCAAGGTGTTACGTCCTCTAAGCAAGAGGGTAATACTTCTCAGGCCAAGCCAGCTTGGAGACCAATGCAAGGCTGGAACAAGGGAAAGCAGGCCAAGAAACCTGCCACTGTTACCAAGACAGCATGAAATATTGGCCCCCGATCCGGGACCGGATCTGGTGGGGGGCAGACTCTCTCTCTTCGCTCAGGCTTGGGCAAGAGATGTTCTGGATCCTTGGGCGCTAGAAATAGTCTCCCAGGGTTATCTTCTGGAATTCAAGGGACTTCCCCCAAGGGGGAGGTTCCACAAGTCGCAGTTGTCTTCAGACCACATAAAAAGACAGGCGTTCTTACATTGTGTAGAAGACCTGTTAAAAATGGGAGTGATTCATCCTGTTCCATTAAGAGAACAAGGGATGGGGTTCTACTCCAATCTGTTCATAGTTCCCAAAAAAGAGGGAACGTTCAGACCAATCCTAGATCTCAAGATCTTAAACAAATTTCTCAAGGTCCCATCGTTCAAGATGGAAACCATTCGAACTATCCTTCCTTCCATCCAGGAAGGTCAATTTATGACCACGGTGGATTTAAAGGATGCGTATCTACATATTCCTATCCACAAGGAACATCATCGGTTCCTAAGGTTTGCATTCCTGGACAAACATTACCAGTTCGTGGCGCTTCCTTTCGGATTAGCCACTGCTCCAAGGATTTTCACAAAGGTACTAGGGTCCCTTCTAGCGGTGCTAAGATCAAGGGGCATTGCAGTAGTACCTTACCTGGACGACATTCTGATTCAAGCGTCGTCCCTTCCTCAAGCAAAGGCTCACACGGACATTGTCCTGGCCTTTCTCAGATCTCACGGCTGGAAAGTGAACGTGGAAAAGAGTTCTCTATCCCCGTCAACAAGGGTTCCCTTCTTGGGAACAATTATAGACTCCTTAGAAATGAGGATCTTTCTAACAGAGGCCAGAAAAACAAAGCTTCTGGACTCTTGTCGGATACTTCATTCCGTTCCTCTTCCTTCCATAGCTCAGTGCATGGAAGTGATCGGGTTGATGGTGGCGGCGATGGACATAGTTCCTTTTGCGCGCATTCATCTAAGACCATTACAACTGTGCATGCTCAGTCAGTGGAATGGGGACTATACAGACTTGTCTCCGAAGATACAAGTAAATCAGAGGACCAGAGACTCACTCCGTTGGTGGCTGTCCCTGGACAATCTGTCTCAAGGGATGATGTTCCACAGACCAGAGTGGGTCATTGTCACGACCGACGCCAGTCTGATAGGCTGGGGCGCGGTCTGGGGATCCCTGAAAGCTCAGGGTCTTTGGTCTCGGGAAGAATCTCTTCTACCGATAAATATTCTGGAACTGAGAGCGATATTCAATGCGCTCCAGGCCTGGCCCCAGCTTGCGAGGACCAGGTTCATACGGTTTCAATCAGACAACATGACGACTGTTGCGTACATCAACCATCAGGGGGGAACAAGGAGTTCCCTAGCGATGGAAGAAGTAACCAAAATTATTCTTTGGGCGGAGTCTCACTCCTGCCACCTGTCTGCTATCCACATCCCAGGAGTGGAAAATTGGGAAGCGGATTTTCTGAGTCGTCAGACATTGCATCCGGGGGAGTGGGAACTCCATCCGGAAATCTTTGCCCAAGTCACTCACCTGTGGGGCATTCCAGACATGGATCTGATGGCCTCTCGTCAGAACTTCAAAGTTCCTTGCTACGGGGCCAGATCCAGGGATCCCAAGGCGGCTCTAGTGGATGCACTAGTAGCACCTTGGACCTTCAAACTAGCTTATGTGTTCCCGCCATTTCCTCTCATCCCCAGGCTGATAGCCAGGATCAAGCAGGAGAGGGCGTCGGTGATCTTGATAGCTCCTGCGTGGCCACGCAGGACTTGGTATGCAGATCCGGTGAATATGTCATCGGCTCCACCTTGGAAGCTACCTTTGAGACGAGACCTTCTTGTTCAGGGTCCGTTCGAACATCCGAATCTGGTTTCACTCCAGCTGACTGCTTGGAGATTGAACGCTTGATTTTATCGAAGCGAGGATTCTCAGATTCTGTGATCGATACTCTTGTTCAGGCCAGAAAGCCTGTGACTAGAAAGATTTACCACAAAATTTGGAAAAAATATATCTGTTGGTGTGAATCTAAAGGATTCCCTTGGGACAAGGTTAAGATTCCTAGGATTCTATCCTTCCTTCAAGAAGGATTGGAAAAAGGTTTATCTGCAAGTTCCCTGAAGGGACAGATTTCTGCCTTGTCGGTATTACTTCACAAAAAGCTGGCAGCTGTGCCAGATGTTCAAGCCTTTGTTCAGGCTCTGGTTAGAATCAAGCCTGTTTACAAACCTTTGACTCCTCCTTGGAGTCTCAATTTAGTTCTTTCAGTTCTTCAGGGGGTTCCGTTTGAACCCTTACATTCCGTTGATATTAAGTTATTATCTTGGAAAGTTTTGTTTTTAGTTGCGATTTCTTCTGCTTGAAGAGTCTCAGAATTATCTGCTCTGCAGTGTTCTCCTCCTTATCTGGTGTTCCATGCAGATAAGGTGGTTTTACGTACTAAACCTGGTTTTCTTCCAAAAGTTGTTTCTAACAAAAACATTAACCAGGAGATTATCGTACCTTCTCTGTGTCCAAAACCAGTTTCAAAGAAGGAACGTTTGTTGCACAATTTGGATGTTGTTCGCGCTCTAAAATTCTATTTAGATGCTACAAAGGATTTTAGACAAACATCTTCCTTGTTTGTTGTTTATTCAGGTAAAAGGAGAGGTCAAAAAGCAACTTCTACCTCTCTCTCTTTTTGGATTAAAAGCATCATCAGATTGGCTTACGAGACTGCCGGACGGCAGCCTCCCGAAAGAATCACAGCTCATTCCACTAGGGCTGTGGCTTCCACATGGGCCTTCAAGAACGAGGCTTCTGTTGATCAGATATGTAGGGCAGCGACTTGGTCTTCACTGCACACTTTTACCAAATTTTACAAGTTTGATACTTTTGCTTCTTCTGAGGCTATTTTTGGGAGAAAGATTTTGCAAGCCGTGGTGCCTTCCATTTAGGTGACCTGATTTGCTCCCTCCCTTCATCCGTGTCCTAAAGCTTTGGTATTGGTTCCCACAAGTAAGGATGACGCCGTGGACCGGACACACCTATGTTGGAGAAAACAGAATTTATGTTTACCTGATAAATTTCTTTCTCCAACGGTGTGTCCGGTCCACGGCCCGCCCTGGTTTTTTTAATCAGGTCTGATATTTTATTTTCTTTAACTACAGTCACCACGGTACCATATGGTTTCTCCTATGCAAATATTCCTCCTTAACGTCGGTCGAATGACTGGGGTAGGCGGAGCCTAGGAGGGATCATGTGACCAGCTTTGCTGGGCTCTTTGCCATTTCCTGTTGGGGAAGAGAATATCCCACAAGTAAGGATGACGCCGTGGACCGGACACACCGTTGGAGAAAGAAATTTATCAGGTAAACATAAATTCTGTTTTTTCATCTTCAATCAAGAGTTTGTTATTTTAAACGGTACCGGCGTTGTACTGTTTACTCTCAGGCAGGAATTAGAAGAATAATTCTGCTTGGAGGATAATGATTTTAGCAGATTGTAACTAAGGTCCATTGCTGTTCTCACACATAACTGAAGAGTATGGGAAAACTTCAGCTGGGGGAATGGCCTGCAGTTTGCCTGCTTTGAGGTATGTTCAGTATATTTGTTTCTAGAGAGATGATAAGTTCTAGAAAATGCTGACAGAGCCTTTTTGGAAATGTGGTAAGCTAGATGCAGTGATTTAATGACGACTGGGATCAAGCTTACAAGGTTGGGTAATACTCATACTATTTGTTATCTGGTGATAAGGGGTTAAAAACGTTTGCTTTTTACACATGCAGATCGTTTTTTTGAGAGTGTTTAAACTTTGTTTTTGGGGTTTGATTTTCCACATGGCTTTTTCACAAACTCCTAGGAGTGTTTCTTTCAGGCCCCTCTGACATCGAGTGTGGTGGGAGGGGCCTATTTTCGCGCCGCAGTTGCTTTCATTCCAAGAGATTCCTGCTGTGTCTGAGGACCACTAAAGAGGGTTTCTTCAATTTCTGGTCGTATTTAAGGGCAGGTAGGCACCACAGCAGAGCTGTAGTGAGGTGTTTAGCGGTTTTATACCGGTGGTAGACGTTTTTTCGATCCTGTTTGGGGGCCAAAGGGTTACTCGTCCATTTGCAAGTGGGTGCAATATTGCCTTGGTTTCCTATACACAGTGTAAACATTTCGAATCATTTACTGCTTTTTTTTCACTGTTTTGCAGTTTATGTGCTACTTTTTTTCTCTTAAAGGTACAGTACCGTTTTGAGGAAATTGCTGTTTTTTACTTTAATAAAGTGTTTTCCAAGCTTGCTTGTGTCTTTGCTAGTCTGTTAAACATGTCTAACGTAGAAGAATCTACCTGTTCAATATGTTTAGATGCCATTGTGGAACCCCCTCTTAGTTCAGTACAAGTGGTACACATTCTATCTATAAGCTACAAAGACCATATTGTGGCTTTAAAAAATATATCACCAGAGGATTCTCAGCCCGTGAGAAGGGAGATTATGACGTCTAGCTCTCCCCATGGGTCAGAACCTGTTATTCCCGCACAAATGACGCCAGATGCGTCTAGCGCGTCTAATTCTTTTACCTTAAGAGACATGGCGGCAGTTATGAGTTCTACTCTCACAGAGGTGTTGTCTAAACTGCCAGGGTTACAAGGAAAGCGAGACAGCTCTGGGGTTAGAACAAATACAGAGCTTTCTGACGCTTTAGTAGATATGTCCGTTATGCCCTCACAATGTTCCGAAGTTGGCGCAAGGGATTTGATATCTGAGGGTGAGCTTTCAGATTCAGGGAAGTTATTACTTCAGCCCGACTCTGATATGTCAACATTTAAATTTAAGCTTGAACACCTCCGTTTATTACTTAGGGAGGTCCTAACGACTCTGGATGATTGTGACCCCATTGCGGTACCAGAGAAATTGTGTAAAATGGACAAATACTTTGCAGTGCCTGTTTACACTGATGTTTTCCCAGTCCCTAAAAGGTTTTCGGAAATTATAACTAAGGAATGGGATAGACCAGGTATTTCGTTCTCTCCCCCTCCTGTGTTTAAAAAAATGTTCCCCATAGCTGACGCCATGCGGGACTCGTGGCAAACAGTCCCCAAGGTGGAGGGAGCTGTTTCTACTTTAGCTATGCGTACAACTATTCCGATTGAGGACAGTTGTGCTTTCAAAGATCCTATGGATAAAAAATTGGAGGGTCTCCTAAAGAAAATTTTCTTACATCAAGGTTTTCTTCTCCAGCCTCTCGTGTGCATTGCTCCAGTTACGGCTGCAGCGGCCTTTTGGTTCGAGTCTCTAGAAGAGGCTCTACAAATGGAGACTCCGTGGGATGAGATTTTAGACAGGATTAAAGCTCTTAAACTTGCTAATTCCTTTATTTCAGACGCCGTGTTTCAGTTAACCAAACTTGCGGCTAAGAATTCAGGTTTCGCCATCATGGCGCGTAGGGCGCTATGGCTTAAGTCCTGGTCAGCAGATGTTTCTTCAAAGTCTAAGCTTCTTAACATCCCCTTCAAAGGAAAGACCCTTTTCGGGCCTGGTCTGAAGGAGATCATTTCTGATATTACTGGGGGAAAAGGTCACGCCCTTCCCCAGGATAAGTCTAATAAGTTAAGGACCAGACAGACTAATTTTCGCTCCTTTCGAAACTTCAGGAGTGGCGCGGCTTCCGCTTCCCTTAGTACAAAACAAGAGGGAAATTTCGCCCAGTCCAAGCCAGTTTGGAGACCTAACCAGGCTTGGAACAAGGGGAAACAGGCTAAAAAGCCAGCTACTGTCTCTAAAACAGCATGAAGGAGTAGCCCCCGATCCGGGACAGGATCTAGTGGGGGGCAGACATTCTCTCTTTGCCCAGGCTTGGGTAAGAGACGTTCAGGATCCTTGGGCAGTGGAGATTGTTTCCCAGGGATATCTTCTCGAATTCAAAGGTTCCTCACCAAAGGGGAGATTTCATCTCTCTCAATTATCTGCAAACCAGATAAAGAGAGAGGCGTTCTTACATTGCGTCCAAGACCTACTGGTTATGGGAGTAATCCACCCAGTTCCAAGGGAGGAACAGGGGCAGGGTTTCTATTCAAATCTATTTATAGTTCCCAAAAAAGAGGGAACTTTCAGACCAATCTTGGATCTCAAGATCCTAAAAAAAATTCTCAGGGTCCCATCCTTCAAGATGGAGACAATTTGAACCATTCTTCCTCTAATCCAGGAGGGTCAATATATGACTACCGTGGACTTAAAGGATGCTTATCTGCACATTCCGATTCACAGAAATCATCATCAGTTCCTCAGGTTCGCCTTCCTAGACAGGCATTACCAATTTGTGGCTCTTCCCTTCGGGTTAGCCACGGCGCTGAGAATCTTTACAAAGGTTCTAGGGTCCCTACTGGCGTTCCAAAGGCCGCGGGTCATAGCAGTAGCTCCTTAGCTGGATGACATCTTGATCCAGGTGTCGTCTCTTCAAATCACCAAGTCCCATACGAACATTGTTCTGGCTTTTCTGAGGTCTCACGGGTGGAAGGTGAATGTAGAAAAGAGTTCTCTCTCCCCTCTCACAAGAGTTTCCTTCCTAGGGACTCTGATAGATTCAGTAGAAATGAAAATTTTTCTAACAGAGGTCAGGATTTCAAAGCTGTTAAATTCCTGCCGTGCTCTTCATTCCATTTCTCGGCCGTCAGTGGCTCAGTGTATGGAAGTAATCGGCCTAATGGTAGCGGCAATGGACATAGTTCCGTTTGCCCGCCTACATCTCCGACCGCTGCAACTTTGCATGCTAAATCAGTGGAATGGGGACTACACAGATTTGTCTCCTCTGCTAAATCTGGATCAAGAGACCAGGGATTCTCTTCTCTGGTGGTTATCTCAGGTCCATCTGTCCAGGGGAATGAGCTTCCGCAGGCCGGAGTGGACTATAGTGACAACAGATGCCAGCCTTCTGGGCTGGGGCGCGGTCTGGAACTCCCTGAAGGCTCAGGGTTCGTGGACTCAGGAGGAAGCCCTCCTCCCGATAAACATTCTGGAATTGAGAGCGATATTCAATGCTCTTCAGGCATGGCCTCAACTGGCTGCGGTCAGGTTCATCAGGTTTCAGTCGGACAATATCACGACTGTAGCCTATATCAACCATCAAGGGGGAACAAGGAGTCCCCTGGCAATGATGGAGGTTTCCAAGATAATTCTATGGGCAGAGGCTCACTCTTGCCATCTCTCAGCTATTCATATCCCAGGAGTAGAGAACTGGGAGGCGGACTTTTCACCCGGGGGAATGGGAGCTTCACCCGGAGGTATTTGCCCAACTGATTCATCTATGGGGCAGACCAGAGCTGGATCTGATGGCGTCCCGTCAGAATGCCAAGCTTCCTTGTTACGGGTCCAGGTCAAGGGATCCTCGGGCGGCACTAGTAGATACCCTAGTAGCGCCCTGGTCCTTTAGCCTGGCTTATGTGTTTCCACCGTTTCCTCTTCTCCCGCGTCTGATTGCCAGAATCAAGCAGGAGAAAGCGTTGGTGATTTTGATTGCTCCTGCGTGGCCTCGCAGGACTTGGTATGCCGATCTGGTGGACATGTCATCCTGCCCACCATGACCATTGAGGCAGGACCTTCTAATCCAGGGTCCATTCAAACACTCCAATCTAACTTCTCTACGCCTGACTGCATGGAGATTGAACGCTTGATCTTATCAAAGCGGGGGTTTTCTGAGTCTGTTATTGATACCTTGATCCAGGTTAGGAAGCCTGTCACCAGGAAGATCTATCACAAGATATGGTGTAAATATCTTAGTTGGTGTGATGCCAAGGGTTTCTCATGGAGAAGGGTCAAGATCCCTAGGATTCTATCTTTTCTCCAAGAAGGATTGGAAAAAGGATTGTCAGCTAGTTCCTTGAAAGGACAGATATCTGCTCTGTCTATTCTCTTTCACAAGCGTCTGGCAGATGTTCCAGACGTTCGGGAGTTTTATCAGGCTTTGGTCAGAATCAAGCCGGTATTTAAACCAGTTGCTCCGCCATGGAGTTTAAATTTAGTTCTTAAAGTTCTTCAAGGGGTTCCGTTTGAACCTATGCATTCATTAGATATTAAACTTTTATCTTGGAAAGTTTTGTTTCTTGTTGCTATCTCTTCAGCTCGAAGAGTTTCAGAGTTATCTGCTCTGCAGTGCGATTCACCCTATCTGATTTTCCATGCGGATAAGGTGGTGTTACGTACTAAGCCAGGTTTCTTCCTAAGGTTGTTTCCAATAGAAATATTAATCAGGAAATTGTTGTTCCTTCTCTGTGTCCGAATCCTTCTTCTAAGAAGGAACGGTTGTTGCACAATCTAGATGTGGTTTGTGCTTTAAAGTTCTACTTACAAGCAACTAAGGATTTTCGTCAAACATCTGCCTTGTTTGTTGTCTACTCTGGAAAGAGGAGAGGTCTCAAGGCTTCGGCAACTTCTCTTTCTTTTTGGCTGAGAAGCATGATCCGGTTAGCTTATGAGACTGCTGGCCAGCAGCCTCCTGAGAGGATTACAGATCACTCTACCAGAGTGGTAGCTTCCACATGGGCATTTAAAAATGAGGCTTCTGTTGAACAGATTTGCAAGGCGGCAACTTGGTCTTCGCTTCATACTTTTTCTAAATTCTACAAATTTGATACTTTTGCTTCCTCGGGGGCTATTTTTGGGAGAAAGGTCTTACAGGCAGTGGTGCCTTCTGTTTAAGTTCCTGCCTTGTCCCTCCCTTCATCTGTGTCCTAAAGCTTTGGTATTGGTATCCAGTCCACGGCCCGCCCTGTCACGTTAAGTCAGGAATTTTTATTTTTTACAACTACAGTCACCACTGCACCCTATAGTTTCTCCTTTTTCTTACTTGCCTTCGGTCGAATGACTGGGGGTGTGGGTTAAGGGAGGAGCTATATAGACAGCTCTGCTGTGGGTGTCCTCTTTGCAACTTCCTGTTGGGAAGGAGAATATCCCACAAGTAATGGATGAACCCGTGGACTGGATACACCACAAGAGAAAGAAATTTATCAGGTAAGCATAAATTTAGTTTTTTCACCATCTCATGTTGGGTTTCAGGTGACTACAATGTAATTAAACATAATTATTATTAAACTGATTCCCAGACGTCTAACTATTACTATATAGTAGATTTCCTGTCCCTTATCATCAGGTTTTACAACTCTTTTTTTCAGACAGTTTAGAAGTGAAGTCAGAGGAAGAAGAGCTGAACATTGACAGTCATGTGTCCACCATCAAGACAGAAACAGATACATTTGCTATCGATAGTGAGTATCTTTATCTTTTTCTGGGCTCTGATGTTGTTTTAGTATAATGGTTCTGTTTGGAAAAACACAATGCTTTTTTTGGCTCGTTATCACATTAAAGGGACATGAAACACAATTTTTTTCTTTCCTGATTCAGATAGATCATGTGATTTTAAACAACTTTCCAATTTACTTATAATATCTAATTTGTTTGGCTCTCTTGATAACCTTTGTTGAAAAGGATACCTAGGTAGACTCAGGAGCTGCTGATTGGTGGATGCACATATATGCCTCACCTTATTGGCTCACTCAGGTCATTCAGCTAAATTCCAGTAGTGCATTGCTACTTCTTTAACAAAGGATACCAAGAGAATGAAGCTAATTATATAATAGAATTAAATTAGAAAGTTGGTTAAAATTGCATTCTCTGTTTCATAAAAGAAAAAAAAATGGAATTCATGTCCCTTTAAACAATTAAAAATAACATTTAGATGTTATGAAATATAGTGTAGTTTGACCATAATGTGTTAAGCTTCTGATACAAGGAGCATCTGAGTAGAGGTTGGGAGTAGTTAAAAAAACAAACACAAGGGGGGGGAGAGGGAATAATATGATATTGATACAACACCATAACCTTGTTATATATAATAGTGAGCACTCGCTAATGCCCAAATGCTAAAAAACAATCTCACTTTCAAGACAGTTACAAATAAGAATTAACCAGATATTTGCATGGGGATTGTTATAGTAATATTATGATTTGGGAGGATTAAAGGGACAGTATACACCAGTTTTCATATAACTGCACAATGTAATAGACACTACTATAAAGAAAAATACGCACAGATACTGATCTAAAAATCCAGTATACAACCTTTTAAAAACTTAATTAGAAGCTCCCAGTTTAGCTCTGCTGATGAGGTTAGGCTGGGACACCCAGTAAAAGGGGCTGGGAAAGCAGGAAGAGCAGATCCTCCCCTGATATGAAAAGACAGGAAACTGTAAACGCGTGTATACATCTGACACTGTGGGGCTTGGTTAAGAAAATCAGCACAATGTTATTAAATAATAAGCAAAACAATAAATTTTTACTAAAACACCCAAGATGGGCTATATAAATGTGTCGTCTGCAAAGCATTTATGCAAAGAGAAATCTAGTGTTCAATGTCCCTTTAACTTTTTAATGTGCTATTATAATCCATTTTACCTGTTGGAGCAAAAAATTGCTGCTTTTGTCTGTTGAAACTGTCACCTACACTGAAAAATTCACTATTATATTATTGGCTATAGAATAGAAATGTAAACAAGAGACAGCAGCAGAAGAAATTAACCTCCAAGTGGGGGTGGGATAAATAGAGACCAGCCCATTTAAAAGGGTGTTCATGCAGCAATTTTGAATACAATAAAATCGTATCAGCTTCTTGCCTGAGTACACTGTCCCTTTAAACACAGACACCTAGCTTGATAACCCAATCCCTGACAGTGTGTAAAATGAGGAGCAGCTGGGAGATACATAATAGATGTAAGCCGTATGTAGAAGGAAATTGGCATTTTCAAAAATAGCGCTGCTATTACAGGTTTAAAAAAGCAGGCTTGTGCGGGCGATATGGTGGAGTTAAAGGGACAGTCTACACCAGAATTTTTATTGTTTTAAAAGATAGATAATCCCTTTATTACCCATTCCCCAGTTTTGCATAACCAACACAGTTATAATAATATACTTTTAACCTCTGTGATTATCTTGTATCTAAGCCTCTGCAAACTGCCTCTTTATTTCAGTTCTTTTGACAGACTTGCAGTTTAGCCAATCAGTGCCTGCTCCCAGATAACTTCACGTGCACGAGCACAGTGTTATCTATATGAAATACGTGAACTAACACCCTCTAGTGGTGAAAAACTGTTAAAATGCATTCTGAAAAGAGGTGGTCTTCAAGGTCTAAGAAATTAGCATATGAACCTCCTAGGTTAAGCTTTCAACTAAGAATACCAAGAGAACAAAGCAAAATTGGTGATAAAAGTAAATTGGAAAATTGTTTAAAATTACATGCTCTATCTGAATCATGAAAGTTTATTTTGGCCTAGACTGTCCCTTTAAGCTCAATACCGCACCGAAAAACAAGCGCTGCTTTGAAGTGCTCGTGCACGATTTCCCCATAGACATCAATGGGGAGAACCCCTCTGAGAAAGCGTGAGTGAAACACGTGTCAGGGGTCTGGCTTCAGAGAGTTCATACTCTCATTTTTTTAACCGTTCTATGATAACTGTTGATTGCCAATAGCTTGTAAATGTGTGTTATATTCTGAGATCAGATATTGTGCTACGTTAGTGAAACAAGTCAGTTAAACGTTAATCTAGCCCCCCGCTATAGAAGGGGCTTAAGCAGACAGAATGCATTACACTGAATAGCTGTGCTAAAGTTAACTGTGCAAGCAAGGACTTTATAATTACAGATAGAGTATTAGCTTATTAGCTTTAATCTCGCAATCTGACATCCAACATATTAACAGGTCCTCTTGTTACAGCATTTTCTTTTTTAAGACACGATGAGTCCACGGATCATCTTAATTACTAATGGGATATTCACCTCCTGGTCAGCAGGAGGCGGCAAAGAGCACCACAGCAGAGCTGTTAAATAGCTCCTCCCTTCCCTCCCACTCCAGTCATTCTCTTTGCCTACGTTAGTTATAGGAAGTGGTAAAGTGAGGTGTTAGTTAAGATTCTTCAATCAAGAGTTTATTATTTTTAAAGTAGTGCAAGATTGTGTTGCTTTGTCCTGGGGTGTAGCCGTAGTCCATATCAGTCTATTCAGTAGAGCTTTGGTGGCTTTAAAGCAATGGGAACTTGTGGGACATAATTCTCACTGTGCCTCCCATATATTACTGCTGCCCTAATCCTGAAAACCTGAGGATATTTAGTCAGGAATTTAATTTTCTTCACAGGTCCATGTGGCGGATAGCACCCCTCAAACCTGGGGAACTGCCTTTGCTGTCAGGCAGACATTTTGGGTAAGTTATTATTTTCCCTGGGACTCTTAGAGGAAAAGGAGCACTTTACTTTTCTTTATTATTACATAAATGGCTTACAATGATTAGGCACTTTATTAAGGGACAAGAAAGCTCTCAGAATCTGAGAGTAAAAGGCAGCGTGTTACAGGCACTGGGGCTGGGAGATTAGCTTGTTCTGGTGGTTCTATGTTATGGCGTTTATATTTTAAAGATTTAACGTCTCTGTGAGTGTTGTTGCGATTGGCCACGCCCACGATGGGCGGATTGTTTGTATTGCGCACCTTTTTCTCTGCTTCTCTTCCTGTGGGCAGTGTAAAGTCAAGAGACAGACCGGGTTGTTTTCCCTGCCTAGATACGCATGGTTTGTCAAGTGCAGGCGTTTCTAGATGCGGAGAGTTGCTGATTTGTTCCTCTATCGAATCCGGATTGCTGCTAGGAGGGAAAGAGAGGCTCCGGTCTTGCAGTCAGGTAGGCACCTCAGCAGAGCTGCTGAGGTGTAGGGGTGTCATTATTATTTGTTTTTGAGTGTTTTAAGACGTTTTTCTCACACGCAGTAAAAAAGTTACACTTTTAAATTTAAAGTGACAGTAACGTTTTTTACATTTAAACTTTTCTTGACAAAATTAAAGTTTTTATTGTGTTTGGATGCAAATGTGGAACCACCAATACCTTTCTGTCCCTCATGTATGATGTATTTCTGTCCCTCATGTATTATGTCCCTCAAGTTATAGGGAAAAGAAGAGGAGGGTAATGTGGTTTTATCTGAAGGTGAAATTTCAGATTCTGAAAGCTCATTGCCTCTGACGGATTCGGAGGTGGTATCTTTTAGGTTTAAACTTGAACACCTCAGCCTGCTACTTTGGATGACTGTGCAATAACCCTAAGCTTATTTTTAGGTAAATGGTTATTGTGTAGATAATCCTATATAAGCAAATCTCAATGGAGTAATGAGACTGTTATCATATAGGAGTAGCAGATCTTAATAACATTGAAAAGCAAATGGTGTCACAAGTAAACAGTTTCAGTTACATGGATACCTTAAGATACAGTTTATAGCTTGTTGTAAATCCGGGTTATTATTAGAAATGAAAAGGTGATTAACTTCTATGATATTGAGAAATAACCCTTTTGAACCACAGAGTAATAACAGTCTTGTGTGATATATCGTAATTTCAGGCTGAATTTGCAAGCAGGTAATAGGAGCAAGTGGTAAGTAAATTGCGTTAAGAGTTAGTATAGACTGAGGTTGCATAGCACAAGCAGATATGTAAAAAGCGGCATTAACAGTAGCAGTTCTTAAAGTAACTCTTTCACCTATCTATAATACTTGGGCTTTTTGCCCTTAGTATGGATAAGGTCTTTAGTCCGGATTTGATTCTATGTTACTGTTCACCGAAGGAGCGGCGTCTTGAATCCTTACACGCTGTGATCTGCTGCCTTACAGAGAAGGTGCTGCGTCCTGTGTGATCACACGCTGAGTCCGAATGGGGGTGACGTCAGCGTGCTGTGAGCGGAGCCTGTGTTCAGAGGCGGCTGAATAGCACAAACAAAACAGATTACGATCTGCTAATGAAATAGGAGGTAAAATATTTTATTCTGTGGAGCAAAAAGTTCTTATAAAGAATCGAATTCTAGGAGTGAATATAATAAATCCACAATTGGATAGGTAAAATTTGAAGTCTTAAATCTTAGGAGAAGGTATCTAATCTTTAGCAAAGGAGACAGTCAGATACCACACACTTGCAATAATCAAGCAATTGGTTGAGGTTTAAGTCCCTCCTTAAATAGATGTTCCTAGGAGTAAATGCTCTTCCTCTTAAAGGGACAGTTGATATGACAGACTGTGACTCCACGATTGTGGTTGCCCCTACGAAGTCTAGTAAATTGGACAGATATTTTGAAGTTCCTTCTTACTCAGATGTATTTCCTGTACCAAAGCGAGCTTCGGAGATCATTACTAAAGAATGGGAGAGACCTGGCATTCCTTTCTCCCCCTCTCCTATTTTTAAGAAGATGTTTCCCATAGCTGACTCCTTTAAGGAGGCTTGGCAAACAGTTCCTAAAGTGGAAGGGGCAGTTTCCACCTTAGCCAAGAGAACAACTATTCCCATAGAGGATAGTTGTGCTTTCAAAGATCCTATGGACAAAAAATTAGAGGGTTTACTTAAAAAGATTTATGTTCATCAGGGTTTGCAATGGCAGCCAGCTGCGTGCATTGCTACCATCACTAGTGCGGCAGCATATTGGTTTGATGCCCTATCTGAATCTATCAGCACTGAGACTTCTTTGGAAGAGATCCAATACAGGATAAAAGCTTTGAAGCTGGCTAATGCTTTTATTACGGACGCTTCCTTCAAATTATTAAATTGGGAGATAAAATTTAGGGGTTCTCTATTCTGGCACGCAGAGCCTTATGGTTGAAGCCTTGGTCTGTGGATGTATCATCTATATCTAAGTTTCTAGCAATTCCTTACAAGGGGAAGTCCTTGTTTAGACCTGGCCTCACGGAAATTATCTCTGATATCATGGGAGGTAAGGGTCATCTCCTACCTCAGGATAAGAGAAACAAACAAGGGAAATTCTTTCTCTTTCTACTCTAAGCAGGAACAATCTAAGCCTACATGGAGACCCAACCAGTCTTGGAATAAGGGTAAACAATCCAAGAAGCCGGCTACTGAATCCAAATCAGCATGAAGGGGAAATGCCCCCGATCCGGGACCGGATCTGGTAGGGGGCAGACTTTCCGTCTTCATTCAGGCTTGGGTTCGGGACGTTCAGGTTCCCTGGGCAATAGAAATAGTGTCTCAGGGATACAAATTGGAGTTCAAAAGTTTTCCTCTCAGAGGCAGATTTCTTCTTTCAAGATTATCTGTAGACCAGACAAAAAGAGAGGCGTTCTTACATTGTGTAAAAGACCTCTCCGCCCTGGGAGTAATTGTTCTCGTTCCAGTTCTGGAACAGGGTCAGGGGTTCTATTCCAATCTGTTTGTGGTTCCCAAAAAGGAAGGAACCTTCAAACCGATTCTAGACCTCAAAAGTCTAAACAGATTTCTCAGAGTTCGGTCTTTCAAGATGGAAACTATTCGTTCCATTCTTCCTTTAATCCAGGAGGGTTCAGCCTGGCCACTGCTCCCAGAATTTTCACAAAGGTTCTGGGGTCTCTGTTCGCGGTACTTTGGTCAAGGGGCATTGGAGTGGCGCCTTATCTGGACGACATTCTAGTCCAGGCGCCATCTTTTCATCAAGCAAGATCTCACACCGACATAGTGTTACCTTTCCTGAGGTCTCACGGGTGGAAGGTAAATGTGAAAAAGAGTTCTCTAGTTCCAGATACAAGAGTCACCTTCTTGGGAACCATAAAAGACTCATTGTCCATGAAGATTTTTCTGATAGAAGTCAGGTAATTAAAGATTATCGATTTCTTGTCTAGTCCTTCAGTCCACTCCTCAGCCGTCAGTGGCTCAGTGCATGGAGTTAATCGGGCTGATGGTGGCAGCAAGGGACATCATCCCGTTTGCTCGATTCCATCTCAGACCTCTGCAGTTAAACATGCTCAGGCAATGGAACAGAGATTATGCGGATTTGTCTCCTCAAATAATTCTGGAGCAGGAGACAAGAAGCTCTCTTGAATGGTGGTTGTCTCTGGATCATCTATCCCAGGGAACCTGCTTTCGCAGACCATCCTGGGTGGTCATGAAAACAGACGCCAGTCTTCTGGGGTGGGGAGCTGTCTGGGGCTCTCTCAAGGCTCAGGGAGTTTGGACTCAGTCAGAGTCTGTTCTTCTCATAAATATTCTAGAACTGAGGGTGATCTTCAATGCCCTTCTGGCCTGGCCCCAGTTAGCCTCACACCGGTTTATCAGGTTCCAGTTGGACAATATAAATTCAGTGGCTTACATCAATCATCAGGGAAGAACGAGGAGTTCCTTAGTGATGACAGAAGTAACCAAAATAATTCAGTGGGCGGAAGCTCACTCTTGTTACCTATCGGCGATCCACATCCTAGGGGTGGACAACTGGGAGGCGGATTTCCTGAGCAGGCAGACTTTTCATCCGGGGTAGTGGGAACTCCATCCGGAAGTGTTTTCGATCTGATTCTCAAGTGGGGTCAACCGGAATTGGATCTCATGGCATCCCGACAGAATGCCAAGCTCCCGAAATATGGGTCGAGGTCCAGGGACTCCTAGGCGGAGCTGATAGATGCTCTGGCGATTCCTTGGACTTTCAGTCTAGCATACCTATTTCCTCCGCTTGCTCTTCTTCCTCGGGTTATTGTCCGAATCAAAGAGGAGAGAGCGTTGGTGATCCTCATAGCGCCGGCCTGGCCGCGCAGGATTTGGTTTGCGGATCTGGGGGAGATGGCATCTCTGCCACCCTGGAGACTTCCGTTGAGCAAGGACCTTCTAATACAGGGACCCTTCCTTCACCCAAATCTAGTTTCTCTTAAGCTGACTGCTTGGAGATTGAACGCCTAATTTTATCCAAGCAGGGGTTTTCTGATTCGGTCATAGAAACCATGATTCAGGCACATAAACCTGTTACTAGAAGGATTTACCATAAGATTTGGCATAAATATCTCTATTGGTGTGAATCCAAGGGTTACTCATGGAGTAAAGTTAGGATTCCTAGAATTTTGTCTTTTCTCCAAGAAGGTTTGGAGAAAGGTTTATCGACGAGTTCCCTAAAGGGTCAGATCTCGGCCTTATCTATTTTGTTACACAAACGTCTGGCGGATGTTCCAGATGTTCAGGCCTTAGCTAGGATCAGGCCTGTGTTTAAACCAGTTACTCCTCCATGGAGTCTTAATCTTGTTCTCAGAGTTCTTCAAGGGGTTCCATTTGAGACTATGCATTCC
Source organism: Bombina bombina (assembly GCF_027579735.1). Taxonomy (NCBI): domain Eukaryota; kingdom Metazoa; phylum Chordata; class Amphibia; order Anura; family Bombinatoridae; genus Bombina; species Bombina bombina. The sequence continues at coordinate 122,722,822 of NC_069503.1, forward strand.
TTAGATATTAAGTTGTTATCTTGGAAGGTTTTATTTCTTGTTGCTATTTCCTCTGCTCGTAGAGTATCAGAGCTCTCGGCGTTACAGTATGAGTCTCCTTACCTTATTTTCCATTCAGACAAGGTAGTTTTGCGTACTAAGTTAAGATTTCTTCCTAACGTTGTTTCTGACAGGAACATTAATCAGGAGATTGTTGTTCCTTCTTTGTGTCCTAATCCTTCTTCTAAGAAGGAGCGTATTCTACACAATTTGGATGTGGTCCATGCTCTAAAGTTTTACTTGCAGGTGACTAAGGATTTTCGTCAGTCGTCTTCTTTGTTTGTCATTTTTTCGGGAAAACGTAAGGGACAGAAAGCTACAGCGACTTCTCTTTCTTTTTGGCTGAAGATTATCATACGTTTTGCTTATGAGACTGCTGGACAGCAGCCTCCTGAGAGAATTACGGCTCATTCCACAAGGGCTGTTGCTTCCTCACGGGCATTCAAAAATGAAGCTTTTGTGGAACAGATTTGCAAGGCTGCTACTTTGGTCCTCTCTGCACACTTTGTCAAAATTCTATAAATTAGACACTTTTGCCTCGGCTGAGGCCGCTTTTGGGAGAAAGGTTCTTCAAGCAGTGGTGCCTTCCGTTTAGGTTGCCTGTCTTGTCCCTCCCGTATCATCTGTGTACTCTAGCTTTGGTATTGGATCCCATTAGTAATTAAGATGATCCGTGGACTCATCGTGTCTTAAAAAAAAAAGAAAATGTATGCTTACCTGATAATTTTTTTCTTTTTTGACACGATGAGTCCACGGCCCGCCCTGTTCTTGTAAGACAGGTTTTTCATTTTTTATAAACGTCAGATACCTCTGCACCTAGGTTTTTCCTTTCTTTCCTTAACTTTAGTCGAATGACTGGAGTGGGAGGGAAGGTAGGAGCTATTTAACAGCTCTGCTGTGGTGCTCTTTGCCGCCTCCTGCTGACCAGGAGGTGAATATCCCATTAGTAATTAAGATGATCCGTGGACTCATCGTGTCAAAAAAGAAATACATTTGTCAGGTAAGCATAAATTTTCTTATTTCTGAATTTATTAATAGCCGGCTGCAAAAAATATTGTTTGTATCTAACTGCTTGATATTATTCAAACCAAGTACAATGTTTCATATTTAGATACATGACTATCAGAGGTATTATTTACATACCTATGCTATATATTGATATCAAGAGAGTTCAATCAGATAAAATCTATTACATTGAACAGCTATGCTAAAGTTAACCGTGCAAGCAAGGACTTTATAATTGCAGATAGAGTATTAGCTAGATAGCTTTAATCTCATAACCTGACATTCCACATATTAAAAGGTCCTCTTGTTACAGCATTATTTTTTAATTTATTAATAGCCGGCTAAAAAAGATATTGTTTGTATCTGACTGCTTGATATTATACAAATTAAGTACAATTTTTCATATCTAGACACATGATTCTCAGAGGTGTTATTCACACACCTATACTAAATATTAATATCTAGAGATTTTAAGCAGTCAGGATCACATACACTGAACAGCTGTGCTAAAGTTGACTGTGCAAGCAAGGACTTTATAATTACAGATAGAGTATTAGCTAGATAGCTTTAATCTCATAATCTGACATCCCACATATTAAAAGGTCCTCTTGTTACAGCATTATTTCTGAATTTATTAATAGCCGGCTACAAAAGATAATGTTTGTATCTGACTGCTTGATATCATACAAACCAAGTATAATGTTTAACATCTAGATACATGATTCTCAGAGGTATTATTCACACATCTATGCTATATATTAATATCTGGTGAGTTTAATGGTTTTTAAATGTGTATGATTGAATAGTTAAAACCAATAAAGATAAAGTATGAATGGTTAAAAATCGTTCCTGTATTATTCAGTGAGAATTTTTCCTAAATAATTGCAGGGGTAAAGCACTCTTTGTGTTACAGACTTTGTTACTCATTTATCTGTGAGTCTCCTTAGTTCTATATTGCCCCCCTAACAGGTGCTTGTTGATTACAAAACTATTTGACACCTTTAGGTACTTTACCATTAGTACTACTTTACCTACTATCTTGTTACTATATCAATGGGGAGAGCCGGCAAAAAAAAGCCTAACACCTGTGATTGCGGAAACAAAAGCTCTGTAACACAGCCTCATTCATGTCTATGGGGAAAGAAAAAGTTATGTTTAAACCTAACACCCTAACAAAAAAAACACATCTAAACACCCCTAATCTACTGCCCCCGACATCGCCGCAACCTACATAATGTTATTAACCCCTAATCTGCCGTCCTTAACATCGCTGCCACCTAAATAAAAATATTAACCTCGAATCTGCCGCCCCAATGTTGCCGCCACTATATTAAAGTTATTAACCCCTAAACCTCTGGCCTCCAACATCACTAACACTAAATAAATATATTAACCCCTAAACCTAACCCTAACACCCCCTAACTTAAATATAATTAAAATAAAGCTAAATAAACCTTACAATTCTTACCTAAATAATTCCTATTTAAAACTAGATACATTCTTACTTGTAAAATAAAACCTAAGCTAGCTACAAAATAATTAATAGTTATATTGTAGCTAGCTTAGGTTTTATTTTTATTTCACAGGTAAGTTTGTATTTATTTTAACTAGGTAGACTAGTTACTAAATAGTTATTAACTATTTACTAACTACCCAGTTAAAATAAATACAAAGTTACCTGTAAAATAAAACCTAACCTGCTTTACACTAAAACTAACATTACAATAAAATAAAGTAAATTAAATTATTAAAATACAATTTTCTAAATTACAAAAAAATAAACACTAAATTACAAAAAATAAAAAACCACATTATCAAAAATAAAAACGAATTACTCCTAATCTAATAGCCCCATCAAAATAAAAAGCCCCCCAAAATAAAATAAAAAACCCTAGCCTACACTAAACTGCCAATGGTCCTTAAAAAGGCCTTTTGTGGGACATTGCCCCAAAGAAATCCTCTCTTTTCCCTGTAAAAAAAAATACAAACACCTCCCAACAGTAAAACCCACCACCCAACCAACCAACCCCCCCAAATAAAAACCTATCTAAATAAACCTAAGCTAACCATTGCCCTGAAAAGGGCATTTGGATGGCCATTGCCCTTAAAAGGGCATTTAGCTCTTTTACATTGCCCAAACCCTAAGCTAAAAAAAAAAAAACACCCAAAAAACCTAACACTAACCCCCGACGATCCACTTACAGTTTTCGAAGTCCGGACATCCATCCTCATCCAGGCGGCAAGAAGTCTTCATCCGGACGGCCTCTTCCATCTTCATCCAGCCAGCGAAGTCCTCATCCAGACGGCAAGAAGTCTTCATCCAGACAGCATCTTCTATCTTCATCCATCCGGTGCGGAGCGGATCCATCTTACGATGGTCGCTGTAGAATGAAGTTTCCCTTTAAGTGATGTCATCCAAGATGGTGTGCCTTACATTCCTATTGGCTGAAAGATTTCTATCAGCCAATAGGAATTAAAGGTGAAAAAATCCTATTGGCTGTTGCAATCAGCCAATAAGATTGAGCTTTCATCCTATTGGCTGATCCAATCAGCCAATAGGATTGAGCTCTCATTCTATTGGCTGATTGGATCGGATGTCTTGAAGATGGACCCGCTCCACGCCGGATGGATGAAGATAGAAGATACCGTCTGGATGAAGACTTCTTGCCGCCTGGATGTTGACTTTGCCGGGTGGATGAGGAAGGATGTCCGGACTTCAAAAACTGTAAGTGGATCGTCGGGGGTTAGTGTTTTTAAGGGTTTTTTGTGTGTTTTTTTTTTCTTTAGCTTAGGGTTTTGGGCAATGTAAAAGTGCTAAATGCCCTTACATTCCTATTGGCTGAAATAATTATTTCAGACAATAGGAATTAAAGGAGAAAAAGTCCTATTGGCTATTGCAATCAGCCAATAAGATTGACCTTTCATCCTATCAGCCAATAGAATGAGAGCTCAATCCTATTGGCTGATTGGATCAGCCAATAGGATGAAAGCTCAATCTTATTGGCTGATTGCAACAGCCAATAGGATTTTTTCACCTTTAATTCCTATTGGCTGATAGAAATCTTTCAGCCAATAGGAATGTAAAGCACACCATCTTGGATGATATCACTTAAAGGGAAACTTCATTCTACAGCGACCATCGTAAGATGGACCCGCTCCGCACCGGATGGATGAAGATAGAAGATGCCGTCTGGATGATGACTTCTTGCCGTCTGGATAAGGACTTCGCCGGCTGGATGAAGATGGAAGACGCCGCCCGGATGAAGACTTCTTGCTGCCTGGATGATGACTTCACCGGCTGGATGAGGATGGATGTCCGGACTTCGAAAACTGTAAGTGGATCATCGGGGGTTAGTGTTAGGTTTTTTGGGTGGTTTTTTTTTTTAGCTTAGAGTTAGTTTTTTTTTTATTTTAGGGGGTTGGTTGGGTGGTGGGTTTTACTGTTGGGAGGTGTTTGTATTTTTTTTTTACAGGTAAAAGAGCTGATTTCTTTGGGGCAATGCCCCACAAAAGGCCCTTTTAAGGGCCATTGGCAGTTTAGTGTAGGCTAGTTTTTTTTTATTTTGGGGGGGATTTTTTATTTTGATAGGGCTATTAGATTAGGAGTAATTCGTTTTTATTTTTGATAATGTGTTTTTTTTATTTTTTGTAATTTAGTGTTTATTTTTTTTTTGCAATTTAGAAAATTGTATTTTAATAATTTATTTTATTTTATTGTTATGTTAGTTTTTAGTGTAAGGCAAGGTTAGGATTTATTTTACAGGTAACTTTGGCCTAGATTTAGAGTTTGGCGTTAGCCGTGAAAACCAGCGTTAGAGGCTCCTAACGCTGGTTTTAGGCTACCGCCGGTATTTGGAGTCGTGTAGGTAAGGGTCTAACGCTCACTTTTCAGCCACGACTTTTCCATACCGCAGATCCCCCTACGCCATTTGCGTATCCTATCTTTTCAATGGGATCTTTCTAACGCCGGTATTTAGAGTCGTTTCTGAAGTGAGCGTTAGAGCTCTAACGACAAAACTCCAGCCGCAGGAAAAAAGCAGGAGTTAAGAGCTTTCTGGGCTAACGCCGGTTCATAAAGCTCTTAACTACTGTGCTCTAAAGTACACTAACACCCATAAACTACCTATGTACCCCTAAACTGAGGTCCCCCCACATCGCCGCAACTCGATTACATTTTTTTAACCCCTAATCTGCCGACCGCCACCTACGTTATACTTATGTACCCCTAATCTGCTGCCCCTAACCCCGCCGACCCCTGTATTATATTTATTAACCCCTAACCTGCCCCCCACAACGTCGCCGCCAGCTACTTACAATAATTAACCCCTAATCTGCCGACCGCAAAACGCCGCCACCTACGTTATCCTTATGTACCCCTAATCTGCTGCCCCTAACACCGCCGACCCCTATATTATATTTATTAACCCCTAATCTGCCCCCCTCAACGTCGCCGACACCTGCCTACACTTATTAACCCCTAATCTGCCGAGCGGACCTGAGCGCTACTATAATAAATGTATTAACCCCTAATCCGCCTCACTAACCCTATCATAAATAGTATTAACCCCTAATCTGCCCTCCCTAACATTGCCGACACCTAACTTCAATTATTAACCCCTAATCTGACGACCGAATCTCGCCGCTATTCTAATAAATGTATTAACCCCTAAAGCTAAGTCTAACCCTAATACTAACACCCCCCTAAGTTAAATATAATTTAAATCTAACGAAATTAATTAACTCTTATTAAATAAATTATTCCTATTTAAAGCTAAATACTTACCTGTAAAATAAATCCTAATATAGCTACAATATAAATTATAATTACATTGTAGCTATTTTAGGATTAATATTTATTTTACAGGCAACTTTGTAATTATTTTAACCAGGTACAATAGCTATTAAATAGTTAAGAACTATTTAATAGTTACCTAGTTAAAATAATAACAAAATTACCTGTAAAATAAGTCCTAACCTAAGTTATAATTAAACCTAACACTACCCTATCAATAAATTAATTAAATAAAATACCTACAATTACCTACAATAAAACCTAACACTACACTATCAATAAATAAATTAAATACAATTTCTACAAATAACTACAATTACATAAACTAACTAAAGTACAAAAAATAAAAAAGAACTAAGTTACAAAAAATAAAAAAATATTTACAAACATAAGAAAAATATTACAACAATTTTAAACTAATTACACCTACTCTAAGCCCCCTAATAAAATAACAAAGACCCCCAAAATAAAAAATTCCCTACCCTATTCTAAATTAATAAATTTAAAAGCTCTTTTACCTTACCAGCCCTGAACAGGGCCCTTTGCGGGGCATGCCCCAAGAAAATCAGCTCTTTTGCCTGTAAAAAAAAACCATACAATACCCCCCCCAACATTACAACCCACCACCCACATACCCCTAATCTAACCCAAACCCCCCTTAAATAAACCTAACACTAAGCCCCTGAAGATCTTCCTACCGTGTCTTCACCTCAACAGGTATCACCGATCCGTCCTGGCATCCGGTGCTGAAGAGGTCCAGAAGAGGCTCCAAAGTCTTCCTCCTATCCGGCAAGAAGAGGACATCCGGACCGGCAAACATCTTCATCCAAGCGGCATCTTCGATCTTCTTCCATCCGGTGCGGAGCGGGTCCATGTTGAAGCATCCGACGCGGATCCATCCTCTTCTTCCGGCGTCTCCCGACGAATGACGGTTCCTTTAAGGGACGTCATCCAAGATGGCGTCCCTCGAATTCCGATTGGCTGATAGGATTCTATCAGCCAATCGGAATTAAGGTAGGAATATTCTGATTGGCTGATGGAATCAGCCAATCAGAATCAAGTTCAATCCGATTGGCTGATCCAATCAGCCAATCAGATTGAGCTCGCATTCTATTGGCTGATCGGAACAGCCAATAGAATGCAAGCTCAATCTGATTGGCTGATTGGATCAGCCAATCGGATTGAACTTGATTCTGATTGGCTGATTCCATCAGCCAATCAGAATATTCCTACCTTAATTCCGATTGGCTGATAGAATCCTATCAGCCAATCGGAATTCGAGGGACGCCATCTTGGATGACGTCCCTTAAAGGAACCGTCATTCGTCGGGAGACGCCGGAAGAAGAGGATGGATCCGCGTCGGATGCTTCAACATAGACCCGCTCCGCACCGGATGGAAGAAGATCGAAGATGCCGCTTGGATGAAGATGTTTGCCGGTCCGGATGTCCTCTTCTTGCCGGATAGGAGGAAGACTTTGGAGCCTCTTCTGGACCTCTTCAGCACCGGATGCCAGGACGGATCGGTGATACCTGTTGAGGTGAAGACAAGGTAGGAAGATCTTCAGGGGCTTAGTGTTAGGTTTATTTAAGGGGGGTTTGGGTTAGATTAGGGGTATGTGGGTGGTGGGTTGTAATGTTGGGGGGGCGGGTATTGTATGTTTTTTTTTACAGGCAAAAGAGCTGATTTTCTTGGGGCATGCCCCGCAAAGGGCCCTGTTCAGGGCTGGTAAGGTAAAAGAGCTTTTAAATTTATTAATTTAGAATAGGGTAGGGAATTTTTTATTTTGGGGGTCTTTGTTATTTTATTAGGGGGCTTAGAGTAGGTGTAATTAGTTTAAAATTGTTGTAATATTTTTCTTATGTTTGTAAATATTTTTTTATTTTTTGTAACTTAGTTCTTTTTTTTTTTTTTTTTTTTAAATAATTTTTATTGAGGTTCATAAATAGGTTTACAAACAATTATCATTTGAAACAAGATACAAATCATAGTACTACAACATTTTACAATACGTATCCAAACTAAACATATAAGAGTTGCATCTATTTCCATAGAGTCTAGCGCTTAGTACAGGAGCATATCAAATATCTTAACATATGTTTACAATCCAATTTGTTGTTGTAGCCTATTATCTAACAATCAAAAGAAAAAGAAAAAAAAAGAAGGAACCTCAGATTTTCACTTTTTTCCATTCCTTTAGAAATAATTCCCTTAATGAGCCTTTAGGACCTCCCGGGCCCAATTCTTTACATAAGTGTTGCATAGGGAAAAGCAGTAACATAATAAACAACAGTGAACACTAAACATAAACAACCTGCTGATATGAGGACGAAAAAAAAAAACATCACAGGGATGTTACAATTATTGAATAACTGATCAGGTTGCTGCCTGAATGAATATAAGTAATATTATACTAAAACTGTGTGAAGGGATATTTTCCCGCAGTGAAAAGAAGAATAACATATAAATCTTTTATAGCGGGGGAAGATAGATATTAAAGTAAAAGTAGAACTATCGTGTGGAATATGATTATATTTGCGGTATTTATCAAGGAAACCGCATTAAAACACGTCAAGCATATTTACGGATGCCTGAGTGTATTGGTGGCAGGGGGGAGCTATATGTATATAAATAAAACAAACAGGAGTAGGAATTAGTTATGAAAACAACAGAAATATCAAGTAAGACCTCTGGGGCGCACGGTTGACACACAGTGACATGGTAGGAGTGACAACTAAGTATGGTCTAGGCATTATAGCTAGTTGTATCAACCTTGATTAAAAATTATCTCTAGGCTGGAGTAATGTAATTATATTTATGGCGTATATTGGCACACAAAAGGTCGCCGGAAGTTACCTTAAATAGTCAAACCATGGTGGGGTGGAAAACGGCAAAAATATATGCAAAACTTAAATTTGTGGATTAGGGGGGGGAGTGAAGGGTGGCAACATAAGTCATTGGCTTGGGACGTTAGACAGGTGACTGATATGGGTTACTATGGGGGATATAAATATCAGTACTATAACATAGGTATACTGCTGAAACAAGCAATCTTAGGGAAAGCGGTGTTGGAAGTAATATATATAACTTCCTCAAGTCTATATAGGTTATAACAAGTGATGTTAAAAGTGTGTGAAAATTATTCATTAACTAGCTATGTTGAGCTTAAGCACAGATATTAGGAGGCCAAGCAAATATTCCCAGAGTATGTACATTGTATTCATATTATTGAAGATTTAGTTTTAGAGATCATGTACTATACCACCCCACCGCGTGGGCATGGGCCCTATGCCCCACAGCAAGGCAAAGTACAGTTTTAGGCAGATATGCATATAGGTGATATGTATAGTAAGAAGCTAGACAAACATGTATCAGAGCAATTTCCATCATAAGCATTTGAGATATTTTATGAGACACTTAGATGTCTTAAATATGGATATTATGGTCCCAAAAGCAAGGTACGGGGGTACAAGGAGTATTAAGCACAAAGCATTGTGGTGAACAAAATTATCATGGAACATGACTCCCCTCTAGCGGTGGAAATAGCTATTACATACCATACCTAGAGATTTCATTTGAAAACCAAATTCTGCACTATAACTTGCTTTAAAATATGTGGTTCAAACAATATAGTTCTATATGGCCTAGGAAAATCAGCATGGTGAAACATACAAACAGAATATCAGGCACTATCAAACTGGTACATTCATATGCGTCCCATGGGTATTAGTTATGAGGATGGTGACTATATATGAAAATAAGAAGATTAAACCACAAACTCAGTCTAACTAGATATAGGTATGCAATCTATATCAACTAAATAATACATAAGAATAGAGGATGAAATGTGGAGAAAGGCTATTCTGCAGCAGAGTATGCTTAGGTTAATAATCTGTCAGTAACATAAAGTATTGTAGGCACTACATTAAGTTCAAATATTATCCATGCAAATATAACAAGCTTGCAACATATAAAGGTATACAAAAACAGTTGTTAAGTACTTCTAGTCCACATGTCGTGAGTACCCCATTGTTTTGCTTGAAGGTGGAGAAATCATCTATATTCACAGACCCATAGGGGGTTGGGAGGGCCTTAGGTTAAACTAAAACTGGGACCTGGGCAGTGAAATACTGGAGCACACTGACCCAGGAGCAATTAACAGAGGCAATTAAATCAGATAAGTTTGCCGTATAGTTCAAAGTATAACTGAGCTTTGACTCCCCTCTATTGGCTGTAAATGGTCATTACATCTAACAAGAAATGTTATTATCAGTTCAACACGCAGAGCAGATACAGATAACATATCTACCAAATTAAGCCGTGCAATATACAATTGTAAAGTGTATAACCTAAAGTTAAACATTTGGGAAAGTTTAGGCACATTATATTTATAAAAGAACAACCTTATTTATAAAAGAACAACCAAGCACAAAGTGACTATCTCGTACTGGCTAGGGAACTAATGTAGCTAACATTGCTGCTATCGTAACGAGTTCCCAGTATTAGAAGATACCTGCTAGTGAAATATAAAAACTTTGCTTACTGTAACTATATGTAATAGTAAAAACATGAGCCTTAATGTAAGTTACTTTGCGTGTATGTAGAATGTAAGTCTCCTATGCAGCACATGCAAAGATCTAAAGCAGAACTTAAAGTAGCGTCTATCTTGGATTGACCTAGTAACCATACGTAACCAAAATATAATCAAGTTCTGTACAGAGCAGTATGCAAACAGACAGATATGATTAGGTTCCCTCAATAACATGGGAATAAACATATAATACAGGTATCTAGAGGGATATGAGCAGCAAACTTAATGTGCTAATGAAATGTCCAGTATATTGCGCAAGTTCTCTAGGCGCAGAGCCTGTATAGGCTCAATTCCGTCAATGCCTAACCTATCTCATAGTAATTTAAGTTCATTGTAGAGCTCATTGCCCGACTTTCATGCTGGCTGTGTTGTCGTGGGAGTCCAAGAGCATTTTCTAGCGTGAACATTTTAGGACGCCATGAAGTAAGAGCTGGTGCCATGTTGTATAAGAACAACGATGTAGATGTTTCTCCTATGTCCCACAGCTCCCTTTGCTCAGCTTTAGGGAAGTCAGGCATATCCCAAAGGCTCGTTGGGCTAGCCCCACCATCTGTCTGCAATTCCCTCATGTAGGGGGGCTCAGTAGTAGAGATGTCACACTTGGTCGGCTTACGGCAAGGCACTAGTTGGAATAATCCCTTCGATTTAGGTATCAGCCGATTCTCACATACCTCAGAGACCATGCTGCTATCTGGAAAGCAATCAGACACCGCTCCCTCCGCGGTACTACCAGCCCATGACTGTACTCGATGAATTCCCCCCTGCACTTTAGAATTATGCCAGGGTTTGAGATCACTTACTTGGCAGTGATTGTCTGTATCAGAAGCTCTAGATGCTGGTGCCGGACATAATTATCTTCTTGCGGTCTGAGGGTCTTTAGGCGTAGGCTGTATGGGTTGGGATGCAGGTGAGCATTGTTGGGTTTCTTTAGGTGGTAAATCCCTGCTGATGGATAAAAATACCAGGGTTAGTTCGCGCTCCAATCTTTGAAAATGGTCACATAGCAAGGATTGTACGCGACACTCCCACTCAGAAGCCATGTTTCTTAGCCTCCACGTGGGAGAGGAGACAGTAACTCCCGGTCAGGCTGATCGCTAGGCAGGCTAATTTTCAGCTTTTCTTTTCACCTCACGATTATTATTTAATGTCCCAGAGGTTCTCCAACCCTTCTTGATATCTAGAAATGTCTATGGGTTACATTAGTGATGGGTGAACGGTCAATTTAAAGAAAATTATAAACTATTTCAGCAGAGCTGAAGCAAAGTGCGACCGATCAGAACCCAAGTTAGCACCGCCCCCGCCCTTTTTTATTTTTTGTACTTTAGTTAGTTTATGTAATTGTAGTTATTTGTAGAAATTGTATTTAATTTATTTATTGATAGTGTAGTGTTAGGTTAATTGTAGGTAATTGTAGGTATTTTATTTAATTAATTTATTGATAGGGTAGTGTTAGGTTTAATTATAACTTAGGTTAGGATTTATTTTACAGGTAATTTTGTTATTATTTTAACTAGGTAGCTATTAAATAGTTCTTAACTATTTAATAGCTATTGTACCTGGTTAAAATAATTACAAAGTTGCCTGTAAAATAAATATTAATCCTAAAATAGCTATAATATAATTATAATTTATATTGTAGCTATATTAGGATTTATTTTACAGGTAAGTATTTAGCTTTAAATAGGAATAATTTATTTAATAAGAGTTAATTAATTTTGTTAGATTTAAATTATATTTAACTTAGGGGGGTGTTAGTATTAGGGTTAGACTTAGCTTTAGGGGTTAATACATTTATTAGAATAGCGGCGAGATTCGGTCGTCAGATTAGGGGTTAATAATTGAAGTTAGGTGTCGGCAATGTTAGGGAGGGCAGATTAGGGGTTAATAAATATAATATAGGGGTCGGCGGTGTTAGGGGCAGCAGATTAGGGGTACATAAGGATAACGTAGGTGGCGGCGCTTTGCGGTCGGCAGATTAGGGGTTAATTATTGTAAGTTGCTGGCGGCGACGTTGTGGGGGGCAGGTTAGGGGTTAATAAATATAATATAGGGGTCGGCGGTGTTAGGGGCAGCAGATTAGGGGTACATAGGGATAACGTAGGTTGCGGCGGTGTACGGAGCGGCAGATTAGGGGTTAATAATAATATGCAGGGGTCAGCGATAGCGGGGGCGGAAGATTAGGGGTTAATAAGTGTAAGGGTAGGGGTGTTTAGACTCGGGGTACATGTTAGGTTGTTAGGTGCAGACGTAGGAAGTGTTTCCCCATAGGAAACAATGGGGCTGCGTTAGGAGCTGAACGCTGCTTTTTTGCAGGTGTTAGGTTTTTTTTCAGCTCAAACAGCCCCATTGTTTCCTATGGGAGAATCGTGCACGAGCACGTTTTTGAGGCTGGCCGCGTCCGTAAGCAACTCTGGTATCGAGAGTTGCATTTGCGGTAAAAATGCTCTACGCTCCTTTTTTGGAGCCTAACGCAGCATTTTTTTGGACTCTCGATACCAGAGTTAATTTTATGGTGCGGCCAGAAAAAAGCCCGCGTAGCGTTAACAGCCCATCTACCACCAAACTCCAAATCTAGGCCTTAGTATTTATTTTAACTAGGTAGTTATCAAATAGTTAATAACTATTTACTAACTAGTCTACCTAGTTAAAATAAATACAAACTTACCTGTGAAATAAAAATAAAATCTAAGATAGCTACAATATAACTATTAGTTATATTGTAGCTAGCTTAGGTTTTATTTTACAGGTAAGTATGTATTTAGTTTTAAATAGGAGTTATTTAGGTAATAATTGTACGTTTTATTTAGATTTATTTTAATTATATTTAAATTTGGGGGTGTTAGGGTTAGACTTAGGGTTACGTTAGGGTTAGGTTTAGGGGTTAATATATTTATGTAGAGTTAGTGATGTGGGAGGTCAGAGGTTTAGGGGTTAATAATTTATTTAAGTATATTTCGTTGTGGGGAGCTTGCGGTTTAGTGGTTAATAGGTTTATTATAGCGGCGGTGTGGGCGGACGGTTATGGGTTAATAATCTTTAAATAGTGTTTGCGATGTGGGAGGGTGGAATAGGGGTTCATAATCTTTTTTTCCGTGACGGCGATGTCCGGAGCGGCAGATTAGGGGTTAATAAACTTATTATAGTGTTTGAGATGCAAGAGGGCCTCGGTTTAGGGATTAATAGGTAGTTTATGGGTGTTAGTGTACTTTTTAACACTTTAGTTATGAGTTTTATGCAACAGCTTTGTAACGTAAAACTCATAACTACTGACTTTAGATGGCGGTTTGGATCTTGTGGTTATAGGGTGGTACTGCTCACTTTTTGGCCTCCCAGGCAAACTCGTAATACCGGCGTTATGGAAGTCCCATTGAAAAGGACTTTTAAAAAGTGCGGTACTGACGTTGCGTGACGGCCAAAAAGGTGTGCGGCACAGCTATACCTACAAGACTCCTAATGCCGGCGTTAGGGAAAAAGCAGCGTTATGAAGCATAACGCTGCTTTTTCACTCATAACGCAAAACTCATAGTCTAACTGATAGTGTAAAATTTACCACAGGGATCTCTAACTGCAAATTCTCCTGAAGCGCATCAGGATGGGGAGTATTAAAGGGACATAAAACCAAAAGTTTTCTTTCATGGTTCAGATAGAACATATCATTTTAAACAGCTTTCAAATTTACTTCTATCATCAAACTTTCTTTGTTTTCTTGTTATCCTTTGTTGAAAAACAGGAAGGTAAGTTTAGGAGTGTGCATGTGTCTGCAGTACTATATGGCAGCTGTTTTGCAGCAATGTTATACATTAGCAAGAGCACTAGATGGCAGCACTAGCAGCAATGTTATACATTAGCAAGAGCACTAGATGGCAGCACTAGCAACAGTGTTATACATTAGCAAGAGCACTAGATGGCAGCACTAGCAACAATGTTATACATTAGCAAGAGCACTAGATGGCAGCACTAGCAGCAATGTTATACATTAGCAAGAGCACTAGATGGCAGCACTAGCAGCAATGTTATACATTAGCAAGAGCACTAGATGGCAGCACTAGCAGCAATGTTATACATTAGCAAGAGCACTAGATGGCAGCACTAGCAGCAATGTTATACATTAGCAAGAGCACTAGATGGCAGCACTAGCAACAATGTTATACATTAGCAAGAGCACTAGATGGCAGCACTAGCAACAGTGTTATACATTAGCAAGAGCACTAGATGGCAGCACTAGCAACAGTGTTATACATTAGCAAGAGCACTAGATGGCAGCACTAGCAACAGTGTTATACATTAGCAAGAGCACTAGATGGCAGCACTAGCAACAGTGTTATACATTAGCAAGAGCACTAGATGGCAGCACTAGCAACAGTGTTATACATTAGCAAGAGCACTAGATGGCAGCACTAGCAACAATGTTATACATTAGCAAGGGCACTAGATGGCAGCACTAGGGACAATATTAAACATTAGCAAGAGCACTAGATGGCAGCACTAGCAACAATGTTATACATTAGCAAGAGCACTAGATAGCAGCACTAGCAACAATGTTATACATTAGCAAGAGCACTAGATGGCAGCACTAGCAACAATGTTATACATTAGCAAGAGCACTAGATGGCAGCACTAGGAACAATGTTATACATTAGCAAGAGCACTAGATGGCAGCACTAGCAACAATGTTATACATTAGCAAGAGCACTAGATGGCAGCACTAGCAACAATGTTATACATTAGCAAGAGCACTAGATGCCAGCACTAGCAACAATTTTATACATTAGCAAGAGCACTAGATGCCAGCACTATTTCTTGTCATATAGTGCTCCTGACATGTGGATTCTACCTATCTAGAGATCTATTCAACAAAGAATAATAAAAGAACAAAGTCCTTTTTAAACCAATGTTCTATTACAAATAGGAGACAAAAATGAATTTGCTTGTGTCAAGCAAATATTTTTTTTAAAAAAACACAACAAATAAAAATACTTTAAAACCTGTATTAATTATAGCAATATAATATTAGAGGAGGGTATAACAAGAGGAGCCCCCGTTACCTGCTGTACATAGTGGCGTATTTAGGTTTTGTGCTGCCCTAGGCACTCAAAACTCTGCTTCCCCCCTCACCCCACCCCCCAGGTTTTAGGCCTTTTTTAGCCATAATATGTTTTGGTCAGGGTGTAACATTTTTTTTAATTTTTATTTTAAGTCTTTTTAAGTAACGTTTTATTGCTAAACTACTGCTTGCACATATCTATGTGTTTAACAGCTGCACAGTGGTTAAAAACATAGTTAAAGTGAACTCCAGCTGGTGGTACATATGCCATCCATGATTGGGTCAATGTATTGAAGCATTTTCTTATTGCACTTTTGTGTCCCTTAATGATAAGTATGAAGGTTCACATACTAGATTGAGACATAGTAATCAGTATTGCTTTCAATGAGGCACTGGCTACAAGGGCTAAATAATGTCTGTTCATCCTCTCCTCCTGACTGGTCACTCTTTGTTTTAAGAGGGGGTTTGGGAAAAAAGTGCTGAGGAAACAATTGAGGGTTTTAACCCTTTGAGTCCTTTATTGACACAGGCAGATATACAGACTTTATCATTCACTTCTGCAAGCCCCATAAACGAACTGCTAGGGAACAGAAAGTGTAAACATTGAACAAATATACAAGCCCAGAGCAGAGTGTTGACACTGCCATGTTGTTTTATTATACACCGTAAAGCAATCCTCCAAGACATAGAAGTCAGATTTACTCTCACAAAAAGTACCACATATGAAATAATGCTTCCTGAAAAGTCTCCACCAGGCACTTAACAATCCCCTCGCTCATGGGAGTTTCATCTGCTTTTCCCTTGTCTTCAAATGACACAGGGGAAAATCTGTATGAGGATCTAGCAGTCAAAGAGGACACCGGCAGTAAGTGAACTTACGAATCAGCTTTAAGACAGACCACCCGACACAACTAATTTCAAATTACATTCTGCTGTCAGATCCAATCTGCATAGCCAGTGCTCAGTGAGTAAGACCACGGTACCTGGGAGTTGTCAGTGAGCCACCGGTCTCCACCCTGCTTGCATGAGTTTCACTAAGTCTAGGTAAGTTACCGGCTACTGCTGATCACTCCTCACTCCTTCTCCAGTCCACTGATCAGCCTCCTCTCCCGTCTCTGTTTTTACTCCGTCTATCACAGTGCCAATGACTGATGTCACGTGACCGCTCAGTGGTATGCCGCCCAGACAACATAAAGTTGATATTTTTTATAGCCACATAGTCAGTGCAGCAGCCGGGGCAAGTGCCGGCCCTCTAAATTTGCCGCGCTAGGCACTGGCCTTATTGGCCTATGCCTTAATACGCCCCTGACATAATGAGTTAAATTCCTTGTTGACAGGTTTTCCAGAGAGTTTACAAGTGAAGTCTGAACCAGAAGATTCGGATACTGAGGATCATGTGACCACAACAAATCTTATAAAATTATTGGACTGTTTAACAGCTGCTCTGTTCGGTAGTGTTTTTTTGTTTATTTCGAACTAAGCGATAAGCCTGCCTAGAGGGCAGTCTATTTAACCCTTTCATGTCTGGGTTAACGTGTCTTCTTTTGGCTGCAATTTCCTTTTTGGATGCGTGTGCAACTGATGACGGCGACGGACATGTTATAAAACGCGATTATAGTATAGATATGAGACATGTCGAAATGCTGTGAACTTGTGATTACATATCATTGCTTTTAATCTTTGTAATATAGATACACGTGCTAAATATTTCTTTGTAGTGTCCCCCATTTTTGCATTTGTCACATGTTATGAGGTAAAACACATTTGATGAGGACCAAGTAAAACAGCCCTGGGTTTTGTATTCCTGTTTTTTGCTGGGTAGTGGAATTTTCTCTGTTGTTAGAATGTGAGGGCAGGTTTTGCATCGCTTTTGGTTGCAGGAAAATGTGCTGGTTTTTGTGGGTTGTGATAGTTGACTTTTAATTTTAAAGGAATAGTCTAGTCAAAATTAAACTTTTTATGATTCAGATAGAGCAGGCAATTTTAAGCATCTTTGTAGTTTACTCCTATTAGCAATTTGTATTCGTTCTCTTGTTATCTTTATTTGAATTCAAGAATGTAAGCATAGGAGCTGGCCCATTTTTGGTTCAGCACCTGGGTAGCGCTTTCTGATTGGTGTCTAAATGTAGCCACCAATTAGCAAGGTGCTGAACCAATAATGCGCCGGCTCCTTAGCTTACATTTGAATAAAGATACCAAGAGAACCGAGAAAATTTGATAATAGGAGTAAATTAGAAAGATGCTTAAAATGGCATGCTCTATCCGAATCATGGATGTTTAATTTTACTACACTATACCTTTAATTTGTACACCGGAATGCCTGATAAAGGGACCTCAGTGTCCTGAAAGCTTGCAACTGTATCCACTCACTATTAGTTAGTTATGAAACCAACATTTTCTTGCATGATTCAGATAGAGCGTGCAATTTTAAGCAACTTTCTAATTTATGATATAAAAAGGATATAGTGAGCCAAAAAAGTGCAATCTTCCAATTTTCAGTATCTTAAAGAAAACAGAAACAATATATATATATACAGATCGGAGTTTCATAAATTAGGAACAAAAATATTTTCTAATTCCACTCCTAGGGGAGGGGAGGGGAGGGGAATTAGAGTGGTGGGGAAGGAGTTGAATTAGAAAGAAAAATTGTTCATAATTTATGAAAGTGAATAATCAATACCAGAAATTAATTAGATCAAACTCAGAGTTTAAACCATTTGGTACTCGGGTCTGAAGCCTATGAATCCAAAAAACTTCTCTTTGGCAAGTAATCTTTCCTTGTCTCCTCCTCTCTGTCTACTATCTATACTTTCTATTATGGTCCATTTTAAACTGTCTGTGCTTTTATCATGAATTTCTTTAAATTGATTCACAAGAGGGGTTGTCAGCACACCATTGGAGATGTTGAGTAAGTGTTCCCTTATGCGGGACATCACGTCCCTAGTAGTGAGTCCTAAATATTGCAACTCACAGAGTTCACAGGTCAACAGATGCACTTTGTCCTACAATTAAGACACATATCATGCTCAAATTGTTTCTTGGTTACCATACTTTGGAAACCATTGTCAGTTGCCACAAAATCACAAGCCTTGAATTTAGAATAACCACATTTAAATGTGCCCTTGTGGACAAGCTAGGAACTACCACTGCTAGTAATTTCTCTGATGTTCTTAAGCTCCGTAGGAGCCACAAGATTTGATATAGTGACCCCCTTTCTGTATGAGTATCTGCAACCTCTTTGTACAGTATCCACTAAACCGTCATCAGCCAAAAGGAGAGGAAATTTATTTCTGAAAATATTGCACACATTCTGATACTGGTTGCTAAACTGTGTGACAAAAGTCACCCCTTGGAAAGCCTGTTCTAAATTACGAGGTCGTTTCCCCAGTAAAGTTTGTCTGTCTCTCTCTCCTCTACTTCCTTCCTAGCTCTTGAAACAATTCCTGGTTTATAACCCCTTTCTCTCAATCTTTTAGTAAGTTGATTTGCCTGCTCAACAAAGTTTTCTTCTTTGGTGCAATTTCTTTTAATACAGGTAAATTGGCCCTTCGCTATTGCAAACAAAAAAAAACCTTTGGGGTGATTACTCCTCGCATGCAAAAGGCTATTACCAGTGATGTGTTTCCTGTTCACATCTGTAGTGATGGTACCTTCATGATTCCCTTTCAAAGTAATGTCTAGATAATATATAGTTATCTTTCCAAATGCATGTGTAAACTCCAAACCAACATCATTGGTATTGAGGAGTTCTACAAAATCATTGGCTTCCTCATGTTCTCCATCCCAAATGAGTAACAAATCATCAATAAATATTTTTAAAAAGACTATCTTCTGTCTGAGGGGGTGCCCGCATCCATAGACGTGGAACAGCTCCCACCAACCCATAAATAGGTTGGCATAGGAGGGGACGAACTTCGCCCCCATTGATGTCCCACGTCCCTGAAGGTAGTACTCCCCCTCAAACACGAAGTAGTTGTGTGCAAGAAGAAATTTTGCAATTCTGATGACAAATTCAATAAACTCTTCTGTAAATTTAGAGTCTTTCAACATGAAAAACTGTATTGCTCTTAGGCCCAAGTCATGAGGGATGTAGCAATAAAGAGCTTTTACATCAATGGTTAACCAGCCATAACTGTCCTTCCGATCTAAATCCTTCACTTGATTTAAAATATGTTTTGTATCTATTACATAACTGTGAAGATTTTCTACCATAGGTTTCAGTATACTGTCCAACCACTCTGACAGGTGTTCTGTCAGAGAACCAATCCCACTTACTATGGGCCTACCCGTTACATTCACAATTGATTTATGGACCTTTGGAAGGTGATTGAAAATGGGAATGATATTACTTGCTACCTGTAAGTATTGACTAGTGCAATCATCAAAAAAAAACAAGTGCCTTCCTATCATCAATCAAACCCTCCAAAGCTCTTTTATAGGCCAATGTTGGATCAGACTGTAATCTGGTATACTGTTCTGTGTCATGTAGTTGCCTGTGAGCCTCTCTGATAAAGTCCTGTCTATTCATAACCACTACAGACCCTCCCTTGTCAGCCCCTCTTATTACCAAATTCTTGTTCTCACAGAGACCATCCAATGCTTTTTTCTCTATTTTACTTAAATGGTTGTGCCCCTTCTAAACTTTTCCAAAGTGGAGCCTCTACTTTGTATTGGATAGAATCTGGAAGGATTTTTTAGGGCTGGCAAGGGAGCGGCTGCCCGGGCACTCTGTGAATTTTCCAATACCCCCTCCTCTAGGAGGGCATCCAATGCCACAATGTCACAAGTCTCCTGAAAAGACCAATTTTCTCTTTCATTGTTTACTTCAGGGCTAATATGTTGTGTAGATGTTTCTGTCAATGAAGTGATTCCTTGATTAAGTGAGAAGTGTTTTTTTATGGTGAGATTTCTTATAGGTTTGTTAACATAAAGTAATGTTTGGAATAAGTCAAAGTCACTAGATGGGACAAAGCCCAATCCCAAACGTAATACTTTCTCTTCATCCATAGATAGAATATGTTCTGATAAATGTATTACTGTGTTTACTTGTACTTGCTTTGTTCTCTCCCTCTCCTTATTGGATATCTCTCTGTTTTTCTTGTTTCTCCCTCCCCCCCTTCTAGTTCCTTTTGGGGACAGGAAAAAACCTGCTCCATATCTTTCTTGTCTCCCTCCAGTGTAGTGTTTTGTGGGGGTTGTGGAACAGTTTGCCCTGACTTATATTTGGAACCTTTATCTGAAGAAGTGGGCGGAGTACGTAAAATTTATATATTTGTTTTTGGTCTCACTACTACAGGTTCTTCCATTACCGTGTCTGTTACCTTATTTGTGATCCCTACATCTTCCTCCCCATCCTGGGACTCAGCTTCACTGTCTGAAAAAGTGACCCTTCTATCATTGCCTCTCCTCCCAGATCTGTGTCTTCTATTAATACGGTATTGGAATCTATCTTTTCTGCTCCGTATGTAAACTTTTCCTGTATCATAATCTCCCTGATCCCTCATGTATTTACTATGTTTAACTTCTAACAAGAGTGTTTTAGCCTCTGCTATGGTATCCCATAGGATTTTATCTTTTAATTCTGTTTCTGTACTACATATATTAATTTCCATTTGTACCAATTGTATTTGATCAATTACAGTAGTTAACCTATTATTCTTATACTCTTTAAGCAAGTTCATTAGTTTTAGTTAACATTCTGATAAAGTGCTATTTCACAATTTGATGAAATCAGTGTCCTCTGTAATAAAGGTGGGAAACTTGTTCAAACTTAGTCCTCTGGGTATAATCCCCAATTTCAGATATCTCTCTAGGGTCCAGATGTCCCATTTTAATTTATTTTCTTTAATTCGTAACCTTTCCATTTCATCAAATAACATGCTTAAAGAATATCTTGATCTGTCCATAGAAAAAATGGAAGAAATAGGGATATTTTCACCCTATGGAGGTGCGCTAAAGGATGGCAGCAGTATATCCAAGAACGATCGAATGGAAGGCAGCTCGCCCCAGATTATGATGTCAGATGTATGTCCTGTAGGAAGGAATAAGAAGGCGCCACATAGAGTAATATCGTCAAGTGATATAACACGAACAAACGGACGATAAAAAACTCACAAGAGAAGAGGCACTTGTAAATGCCAGAAATCGCAGGCTGGGACCTCTTAGTCGCCCGACAGACTCAAGCAGCAGTATCTGCCGACAGGTCACGTAGAGACGTTCCGCCAATCATGGACAAGCAGACTCCAACGCCTTCCAATGGAGGCTCCAATCAACACTACCAGTTCAGGGTGTGTGTGAATATGGAAGCCCTGTAATCACCTGAGACGGCTCGCTTCCTTCGGCAAATATGGCAATCAGTATGGAAGTGTGATATAATAAGATAGACTCCAGCAAGGGATTAAAAAGCTATAACAGATTTATTAAAATATATAAAATTCAGCAACGTGTTTCTCGGCTACGCAGAGCCGTTTCATCAGGCTGTAAAATACAAACTAATCCCCTGCTGTATTTGTACCACCCTCTAACCAATCAAATGGTAGAGATCGGCACACTCCCATAATCAAACAGATTATATCAGACAAAGAGCGAATCCTATCCCCTATTGTTAAAAACTGGTCTACATGATGGTAAATCTTAAACATTATTGTTAGGGTATTTATAGTTAGATAGTTTTGTATATAGAATTGGAACACAATTGCAGATTAAGTTGCTTAAATAATGGTTTGTATCACTAGAGCATTGGAATCTCACTATGAATGGAGTGAAATTCAAGATGTATAGTGAATTGATAAGCTGGTAAGTACCCCTCAATATAGGCTTTAGAATCAATGTATTCGTAAATGGAATAACTGATTTGACAGGAGAGGTTATACTAGGAACTGAGTCTCTTAAGAATAGCTCTTGTTTTGTAGGAGCTTATATATACTAGCACTACCTCTTAGTTAGGATAATATCTGACAAGCACATACAGCATGGAGAAATATCCAGGAGTATAGTGAGATAGGTTGCAGCTCCTCTTAGTTAGGTAAATAACTGACAAGCACATACAGCATGGAGAAATATCCAGGAGTATAGTGAGATAGGTTGCAGCTCCTCTTAGTTAGGTAAATAACTGACAAGCACATACAGCATGGAGAAATATCCAGGAGTATAGTGAGATAGGTTGCAGCTCCTCTTAGGTAGGTAAATAACTGACAAGCACACACAGCATGGAGAAATATCCAGGGGTATAGTGAGATAGGTTGCAGCTCCTCTTAGGTAGGTAAATAACTGAAAAGCATTCACAGCATGAGAGTAATATCCAGGAGTATAGTTAGATAGGTTGCAGCTCCTCTTAGGTAGGTAAATAACTGACAAGCACACACAGCATGGAGAAATATCCAGGAGTATAGTGAGATAGGTTGCAGCTCCTCTTAGGTAGGTAAATAACTGACAAGCACACACAGCATGGAGAAATATCCAGGAGTATAGTGAGATAGGTTGCAGCTCCTCTTAGGTAGGTAAATAACTGACAAGCACACACAGCATGGAGAAATACCCAGGAGTATAGTTAGATAGGTTGCAGCTCCTCTTAGGTAGGTAAATAACTGACAAGCACACACAGCATGGAGAAATATCCAGGGGTATAGTGAGATAGGTTGCAGCTCCTCTTAGGTAGGTAAATAACTGACAAGCACACACAGCATGGAGAAATATCCAGGAGTATAGTTAGATAGGTTGCAGCTCCTCTTAGGTAGGTAAATAACTGACAAGCACACACAGCATGGAGAAATATCCAGGGGTATAGTTAGATAGGTTGCAGCTCCTCTTAGGTAGGTAAATAACTGACAAGCATTCACAGCATGGAGAAATATCCAGGGGTATAGTTAGATAGGTTGCAGCTCCTCTTAGTTAGGTAAATAACTGACAAGCACACACAGCATGGAGAAATATCCAGGAGTATAGTTAGATAGGTTGCAGCTCCTCTTAGGTAGGTAAATAACTGACAAGCATTCACAGCATGAGAGTAATATCCAGGAGTATAGTTAGATAGGTTGCAGCTCCTCTTAGGTAGGTAAATAACTGACAAGCACACACAGCATGGAGAAATATCCAGGAGTATAGTGAGATAGGTTGCAGCTCCTCTTAGTTAGGTAAATAACTGACAAGCACACACAGCATGAGAGTAATTTCAGGAAACAGTCTCTGTGAGATAAGTGCTGCTGAACAGCGTGACACAAACAGTGAGAAGTGAAAATGAAACTACTTGCAGCTTGATGGGATTTCCAATCCTGTGGTCAGCTGAATTGAGGAGTGTCCTTACTGCAGCTGAGGAGACTCTGAATTCCAATCTCTATTCAGTTTCAGTGTATACCGTCCAAGTTGTCAGTGGAAATGCAGGGAAATATTTACAGGCACTTTATTGAAACACACTGAGAGCTCCGTAGCAAGGAAATTGCAACATTTGTATCAATCCTATGCTCCAAGTGAGTCCGTAACTGGATACTTTGTATGAGAGTGTTGGCATGCTTCCCAGAATGTAAAAGTTATTTCAGTTTGCCACAAATGCTATGAGTCAGGCTGGAAAAATGTAAAGATATCCTTAAAGGGACACTGAACCCAAATTTTTTCTTTCATGATTCAGATAGAGCATATAATTGTAAGCAACTTTCTAATTTACTTCTATTATCAATTTTTCTTCATTCTCTTGCAATCTTTATTTGAAAAGAAGGCATCTCAGCTAAGGAGCCAGCAAATTGTGGGTTCAGAAACCATGGACAGCACTTGTTTAAAGGTGCTGTCCAATCAGCAAGGACAACCCAGGTTGTTCACCTAAAATGGGCCGGCATCTAAACTTACATTCTTGCTTTTCAAATAAACATACCAAGAAAATGAAGACAATTTGATAATAGGAGTAAATTAGAAAGTTGCTTAAAATTGCATGCTCTATCTGAATCACAAAATAATTTTTTTGGCTACAGTGTCCCTTTAAGTTTAGCTCAGGTTTAAATGTAGTCTTACTACCAAAATACTAAGCAAAGTGCAGCAGGAAATGATGAAATATATAGAGGAGGTAACCAATGAGATGAGAATTCACATGCACAACAGCCTTAAAGAGACAGTAACCCTTACAATTAAATTTCATAAATATATTACATATAATTAATATACTGGAATCTAAACAATAAATTATAATAAATAAAAATACTGATATGCAATAATATAAAAATGGATAATTAAAAACTGAATAGTAAAAAACTCCAGACTTGTATAAATTTGTTTAGGTAATAAGTTTAGGGAATAAATATGTGAATTAATATGCTTGAAACCAACTATAGACAGGCGATTTGTAACACTCCAAAGTATAGTTGGACATTATCAGCAAAGGTGATAGAATACACCCTCTTTTAATTCATAGATCTTCTGTCAGACTACTATATATATTTTATAAATATAAGTGTAAATAAAAAATTATTTTTTTTTAAATATGAATAAATGGGCCCATAAAGGGAGTAACAGTATTGGATTATGATGGTAGTATATATGGTATTCACAAAGCATCTATCATAGTGTGGGGTCTTAAAATCACACATTGCTTAACCTACTAGTATCTAATTTGTCACCTCTGAACAAATACAATTAAAATACTATTAGTCCATACTCCAATGATACATGATCTCATGTCTATAGATTATTGAAAAGCTGCTAAATCTACATTCATGTTAAGACCAAGTGGATGTAATGTCTGGAGTTTATGGATCCAATATGTCTCTCTTTGTCTTAACCTAAAAAAACAATTATACAAATCTGACCTGGGAATGTATTCAATTGGTGTAATTTTAAAACAATCCATTCTACCATTATGTTTCAAATGGCAGTGTCTGGGTACACTGTGTAATTTTAAATTATTTTTGATATTGCGATAATGTTCCAACCATCTTGTGCTAAGGCGCCTACAGGTACGCCCTATATATTGGCTACCACAAAAACAGGACATAGTGCATAGTTCATTCTACAATTAATCTCATATATCCTATGTCACAATTACTTTTTGTTCCAGGATGAATATTACCTCCAGGTGAGGGGGACGGCCATGGGTACCAGGTTCGCCCCAAGTTATGCTAACTTATATATGGAATCATTCGAACAACACTATATGACTCTATATATGGGGCGAACCTGGTATTCTATGGCCGTTTTATAAACGATTTGATCTTCATTTGGAGAGGAGATCAAGTATCAGCAGGCAAATTTGTGGAACACCTTAATACCAACAACAGAGGTCTCAAATTTACCAGTTCATTCGATACTGAAACTATATTCTTTTTAGATCTACAGTAAATCTCCGCTTTGAGAATGGGAAAATCATCACTAATACCCATTTCAAGGCGGTGGATTGTAATAGCTATCTCGATTTCACTAGTAACCATTATTATCCATGGAAAAGAAATGTGCCCTATGGGCAATTTAAACGTGTGTGAAGGAATTGTAGTACTGTTTTAGATTATGAGCTACAGAGTAAGGTCCTAAAAGAAAGATTCCAAGAGAAAAAATATCCCTAACATATCATTGACAGTGGTTACGAAAGGGCAAAATTTGATGATAGAAGCTTATATTTTCACAATAAATCAGAAAATAGATCGACTAGAAATAATATGAAAAACCGCACTATGTTCATCACGCAATATAATTGTAATTATGATTTGATTAAACAAATCATTAATAAACATTGGAGTATCCTTACCAAGGATCCAATACTAGGGAATTTGATTGAAATAAAACCCACAGAAGTGTTTAAAAAGGCGCCCAATCTAAAAACCATTTTGGCACTAAGCAAAGTGGTTAAGAATAAAAAAGAATTTCATCCTGGTACCTTGGTGAACAATAATAGAAACAATAATAATAAAAATATAAAAACATCCAAAAAAGAATGCTATAAATGTAAAAATAAAAAGTGTAAAATGTGTGATCATATTACACATAATTCACATTCTTTTCAGTCAAATGTAACCAAAAAAACATACTTTATGGGGAGTAATATGTCTTGTGCATCCAACTATGTGATATACCTTTTGTCCTGTTTTTGTGGTAGCCAATATATAGGGCGTACCTGTAGGCGCCTTAGCACAAGATGGTCGGAACATTATCGCAATATCAAAAATAATTTAAAATTACACAGTGTACCCAGACACTGCCATTTGAAACATAATGGTAGAATGGATTGTGTTAAAATTACACCAATTGAACACATTCCCAGGTCAGATTTTTATAATCGTTTTTTTAGGTTAAGACAAAGAGAGGCATATCGGATCCATAAACTCCAGACATTACATCCACTTGGTCTTAACATGAATGTAGATTTAGCAGCTTTTCAGTAATCTATAGACATGAGATCATGTATCATTGGAGTATGGACTAATAGTATTTTAATTGTATTTGTTCAGAGGTGACAAATTAGATACTAGTAGGTTAAGCAATGTGTGATTTTAATACCCCACACTATGATAGATGCTTTGTGAATAACATATATACTACCATCATAATCTAATACTGTTACTCCCTTTATGGGCCCATTTATTCATATTTTAATTTTTTTAATTTACACTTATATTTATAGAATATATATGAATTAATAGAGGGTATATTCTATCACCTTTGCTGATAATGTCCAACTATACTTTGGAGTGTTACAAATCGCCTGTCTATAGTTGGTTTCAAGCATATTAATTCACATATTTATTCCCTAAACTTATTACCTAAACAAATTTATACAAGTCTGGAGTTTTTTATTACTTAGTTTTTTACTATTCAGTTTTTAATTATCCATTTTTATATTATTGCATATCAGTATTTTTATTTATTATAATTTATTGTTTAGATTCCAGTATATTAATTATATGTAATAGATTTATGAAATTTAATGTTTAAGATTTACCATCATGTAGACCAGTTTTTAACAATAGGGGATAGGATTTGTCTGATACCATCTGTTTGATTATGGGAGTGTGCCGATTCTATCATTTGATTGGTTAAAGGGAGGTACAAATACAGCAAGGGATTAGTTTGTATTTTACAGCCTGATGAAACGGCTCTGCGTAGCCGAGAAACGCGTTGCTGAGTTTTATATACGTATTTTAATACATCTGTTATAGCTTTTTAATCCCTTGCTGGAGTCTATCTGATTATATCACACTTCCATACTGATTGCCATATTTGCCAAAGGAAGCGAGCCGTCTCAGGTGATTACAGGGCCTCCATATTCTCACACACCCTGAACTGGTAGTGTTGATTGGAGACTCCATTGGAAGGCGTTGGAGTCTGCTTGTCCCTGATTGGTGGAACGTCTCTACATGACCTGTCAGCGGATACTGCTGCTTGAGTCTGTCGGGCGACTAAGAGGTCCCGGCCTGCGATTTCTTGCATTTACAAGTGCCTCTTCTCTTGTGAGTTTTTTATCGTCCGTTTTGTTCATGTTATATCCATAGAAAAAATACATTCCATCTCCTGGGAGTTACACTCCATTTCCTCTGTTGTTTGCAGGGAGTAAAAGCTCTGTGGAGTTTCAATAGATGA
This sequence comes from Bombina bombina, assembly GCF_027579735.1. Taxonomy (NCBI): domain Eukaryota; kingdom Metazoa; phylum Chordata; class Amphibia; order Anura; family Bombinatoridae; genus Bombina; species Bombina bombina. The sequence goes on from NC_069503.1 coordinate 122,750,843, forward strand.
TTCCATATTGCCAATAGACTTAAATGATCATCAAATATTACTGTGAAAGATTATTATTAGTATATAGTTTCAAAATGGGCAGTCAGAAATATTAATGAGGGCTTATAAGCTCCCTGGTAGAGCCAATACCATCACGCATTCACATATAACAGATCCCCAGACAAACCGGAGATGGAGCTTGCCCCCTAATATCACTGACAAAGTTAATTTATTAACAGCACACTCTTGGAGAGGAGTGTATTATATCATACATGTGTTTCATAGCCTCAGGGTGAGTGGTGTGACAGGGTGCAATACCTATTTAGACAAAAGTGTCTCTTCATGGAGGTACACGGGAGTCCGGTACACAGGAGTACTGGTGAATCCCGGCAAAGATCTGTGCCTTCTTGAAGTGCTGCTAGCCATAAAACAAACAGCCCGATAATCTAATCAGCTGCGGCATACACCTCTCTGTTTCCCTATCGGATCCTCTCCGTCACCACTCTGTGCGGCTCCTCCTCAGCGGGTCGGCATCCACAGCGTTTCGGTGCCCTCTGATGATGTCATCACTATTACTCTCACACTGCGAAGCTTCCGTTATCTTCCGATGTCTCTGGCAGAAGAAATCCCCCTGAGTGTGCGCCCAAATTAGTCCAAGGAGGATGAAGTGCTCTATTCACGGCTTAGTCTCAAGTAAGAAAAAATAATAAGGTTTGAGGAGCACTTCAAATTTAAATTTAAAACTTTGCTTTATTTCTTAAAAAATAAAAAAAACTACAAAATAGGACAAAAAGCTAAAAGAACAGGTGTTACCCTGTATATGTCAGCTACTTGGCTGACGCGTTTTGGCTGTTACGCCGTATTCATAGCTGTATGTAGCTAGATACACCTTAGTTCATTTAAAGGACACTATTCATTCTAATAGGCTAAAACGTAATGACATCACACACCCTACACCTGAAAACCGTTTGTTACCCTCAGTAACCAAACAGGTATACAAACTTCTAGCTTCTAATTAATAAATATTCAATTTATGTGTTTTACACAGTTTACACATTCTAGAGTCCTACTACATGTTCAATCTCTGCATTTCAAAGTTAATATCTCAAATTTAAACAGAGTAATAATAATTTTATATATGATAATCACTTTTTATTGCCTGTATATCTCTGTGGAAGCACAAGCCGAAGTTTCTTTATATTTAAGAATATATGAATATATTTACAATATTAATAAAGGTTTGCATAAACACCCTGTCTCCTTACATTTGAAAGAAAAGCACAATCAGGATCCTAGTGGATTAGTGTTTATAGGAATCAGAAAAGTAGATAACCATTGGAGAGAGATGGATAGCGACAATGAACTCTCTAGGCTGGAAATGAAGTGGATTTTCAAACTTAACACTTTGATATGGTCTGAATGTTCGCTTCGAATTATGCCACTTCCCAACATAATTACAGATCAGATACAAATGACAGTCCAATACCTTGTAAGACTTATTTATTTGTCTGTAGATTGTATAAGTTATATTTGTTTTTTCCAATAAGACTTAATAAAAATAATAACGTGTAAAATGTAATAATGATGTAAATATATTGGATACCATCTTAAAACACATTATGCTCATGTGTTTGAATTACGCCATTTCTTAATAATTGCAATATAATCTAATATCTTGTTTGATCTGCTGTCACAGGGCCTCTTTCAACATCGAAATCTAGATTCTCTGAGGCTGACTGCTTGGAGATTGAACGCCTAGTCTTAGCCAAGAGAGGCTTTTCTGAACATGTGATTGATATTCTAATTCAGGCAAGGAAGCCAGTCAGTCGTCGCATCTACCATAAGGTGTGGAGGACTTGCTTGTCCTGGTGTGAGAAACATGGATATCCTTGGCACAAGGTGAAGGTATCCAAGATTCTGGCTTTTCTCTAAGAGGGTTTGGAGAAAGGTCTTGCCGCTAGTTCCTTAAAGGGACAGATTTTGGCATTATCAGTTTTGTTGCATAGGAGACTCGCTGAGCTCCCTGACATCCAATCTTTTGTTCAGGCTCTGTCTAGAATCAGACCTGTCTTTAGACAGTCGGCTCTGCCTTGTAGCTTAAACTTAGTCCTTAGGGTTTTTTTGCAGAGGGTTCCGTTTGAACCTATGCATTCCATTAACATTAAGATTTTGTCCTGGAAGGTTCTCTTCCTGTTGGCTTTTGCATTGGCGGGCAGAGTATCTGAACTAGCTGCCTTGCAAAGTGATTTTCTGGTTTTTCATGCGGATAAGGCTGTACTGCGCACCGGGTTGGGGTTTCTCCCCAAGGTGGTGTCTAACCGTAACATCAATCAGGAAATAGTTGTTCCTTCTTTGTGTCCTAACCCTTCTTCTTCTAAGGAGAAGTTACTTCATAATCTGGATGTGGTTCGTGCCTTGAAGTTCTATCTTCAGGCAACAAAGGATTTCAGACAGTCTACATCTCTCTTTGTGGTGAATTCTGGGAAGCGCAAGGGGCAAAGGGCCTCTGCTACTTCTTTGTTGGTTGAGGAGCTTGATTCGCTTGGCTTATGAGACAGGGGGACATAAGCCTCCTCAGAGGATCACGGCTCATTCAACTAGAGCTGTGGCTTCATCTTAGGCCTTCAAGAATGAGGCCTCTAAGGAGCAAATTTGTAAGGCGGCTACTTGGTCCTCCTTACACACAACTTTTACAAAGTTTTACAAGTTTGACGTTTTTGCTTCTGCGGAAGCTGTTTTTGGGAGAAAGGTTTTGCAGGCTATGGTGCCCTCAGTTTAGGGTCCGCCTTTTTTACCCTCCCGGTTTCATTCAGTGTCCTCTAGAGCTTGGGTATATGTTCCCAATAGTAATGAATGAAGCTGTGGACTCTCCTACCCTTTTAGATGGAAAACATAAATTATGCTTACCTGATAATTTAATTTCCATCGAGGGGAGGAGAGTCCACAGCTCCCGACAGTATCTCCGTGGGGCGGACCTAAATTTAATCTTCTTCTGGCACTTTTTATACCCTGATATTTCTTCTACTGTTCCTGGTTCCCTCGGCAGAATGACTGGGGGATGAGGGAAGTGGGGGAGGTATTTAAGCCTTTGGCTGGGGTGTATTTGCCTCCTCCTGATGGCCAGGTTCTTAATTCCCAATAGTAATGAATGAAGCCATGGACTCTCCTCCCCTCAATGGAAATGAAATTATCTGTAAGTATAATTTATGTTTTTTGGACTTGACTGTCCCTTTAAGATAGCTCAAGGTTATGTGAGTACAAATTTGACACGTTATTTTTCACGTTGAATTGTATTGCAATATTGCACTATATTTTGTTTCTGTTTTCTTTGAGATACAGAAAATTGGAAGATTGCACGTTTTTGGGCTCACTATATCCTTTTTATATCACATTTATTATTTGTTTGTAATTGTAAATTATTTATCACTAACTTTCTAATTTATTCCAATTATCAATTTTTCTTTGTTCTCTTGCTATCTTTATTTGAAAAGCAGAAATGTAAAGCTTAGGAGAAGGCCCATTTTTGGTCCAGCACCTGGGTAGCATTTGCTGATTGGTGGCTAAATGTGTATATGTATTTATATCACTTTTGTTATTTTCTTACAAAAGGATTTTTACTTTCTTTGATTTACTTTGAAATTGTCTCAATATAAATAATAATAAAAAAAATTCAGTGGAGTCTTAGAAAAAAAAGCAAAAAACTTCCACAAACTACTGAATAATGCTTAGTTTATTTATGAGATAATATCCTTATAGTGCCCTGTTTTATATGTTTATTATAAGTCTTCTGTAAAAGAGTGTTGTATAACAAATGGAAAATATTTTTGTTAAATAAACATTTAAAAAGTTATAATATAATAAATCCATTAAAAAAATGCTTTAAAATGTATTTATTGTACCAATATTAGAAGAGGATAGAACAAGATGAGCCCCCATTACCTGCAGTGCATGATGGGGTTTTCAATACTTGTTTGCAGGTTCCACAACAAAGTTAGAGGTGAAGTCAGAACCAGAAGACCCGGATCATGTGACTACAATAAATCATGTGACTGTTACATCCACAGATGAAGGTGAGAACCTTATACACTTTTTCTTGGATTCTAATATCTTACCAGCTTCTGTTTCCCTATGACCTGTCTCTTTCTGGCTATTTCTCCCCAAGCTCTGATACATATACATTTATAACTATGATGCCTTCCACAACACTCTCTTTATTTCTTTTTATTTGTTAAATTAGTATAACCTTAGTACCCATGTCTCATTCTCTTATACCTCTCTATCTTTGGTTTCTCTTTGCACCTTTTATTTTTATATTTAATTTATTTTCTTCAGCAACATAAAGACCATCATTATTTTAGCCCTACATGAGTTATCTAAGGAACCTCTAGGCCAGGGTAACCAGGCTTCAGCTCCACAAGCGTTGTTGTCTGGGATGCAGTAAAGGCTACATCCCTCATTTTGAGGTGAAGCAGAAACACAACCATTAAGAGAATTCTTAAATACAAAATAATATCTCCCATAATCTATATCATATTTTTTCTTGCAGTCCCCAAATTTGGAACCAGTTTGGGTCTACATGTGACTAACAACTATAATTAAACTGACATAAAACAGATTGTCATTACTTGACTTCCCCATCGTGTTGTAGTAAATTAACATATTAACTGAGTGTGAAAACTCTCCAATTATATTAACACTTGATTTGCTGCAATTGTTTTTAATGGCCAGTTTTCCCCCATGGTTTGCCTTATTTAGAGGAACCAATCTGGGCTTGTTAGTTTAGAATGTAAGGCTAGCCAATGTCATTTTGTTAGCAAATGTTATATTGTTTTCCAGTATCACCTCTCCTAAGGCCAGTTAGAGACAGATATGTAGGTTTAAGTTTGTGACATCTGCGTTTTTCACTTTTCATAGTTACATTACAGAATAATGGGGAACATAAATAATGAAAGTATACTGAATTTTTACAAAGCACAATTAAACATTTTAGATTACAATCTTACAGTGTTCCATATCTTTTAAATTACTGAGATCAGACTCTGAACACTTGGATGGGTTTACTGGTTATGTTGCTGGCAATTTAATCCCAAACACTTCTACTTCATATGTCTCTTAGTAAATGGCATCTGCATCTTCACAGCCACCATATTGCTGTCAACCGTATTATAGACACTAGGGTGAAGCTCTTATCTATACCAAGATCTCACCACCTATAACAATGGAGGAATGTCTCTCTGTGGAATAAAATAGATTATTGTAAGTTTGACAGTGTTAGATATGCAGTTATTGCTCATGTAGTGCACCTATTACTGATTTCAACAGAACTGAAGGGGTGGGGGGGAAAAGCTGAGAATTTGGGGAAAATAAAATGTTAGGGGATAAGGATATAATAATAAGAAGAAACAAAAATCATTCATTACATGTATAAAAACTTGGACTGCTAGCCGTTACTCTTACACTATACTTGCAGAGCACAGTTTTGTCTCACTTATCAACACAATATACAACTACCCAAGTACACATGTCTGCGGGATATACAGGGAGGTCATTGTTAGAACAAATAATCTGCATCATTAACGTCAGAGTTTACCTTCTCCCTCACTTTCATCAGGTTGTCTTCACTATATTAAGAGAAGGGTTTGATGGAAATAGAGGAGAAGCATTGCACCAGTGACTTGGTGAGAGGTAAAATAAAGATTGGTTAAGAATGTATTCTAGAAGTAAGGGTGCACCTCTGTTGCTTATATGTTTTATAATAAAAATGGTTAATTACTACAGACTGATATCATTACATCCCAAACTAACTTGCAATTCCTGATTTATAGAGCATTTAAAAAATACTTGGGGCTCTACACAAGTTCTGGGCTAAACCCCCCTTTTTGTTTCTTTGTAGAGAAATCTACTCAGCACAAGAGAAGAGCAAACCTTAGGCTCATACCACACATCCAAAATGTTCGGAGACCTAATGACTGTAGTCAAATAGTAGATGTATCCCAAAAACCATTGCAAGATACTGTTGGAAAAAATACAGCATGCACACAGACTATTAAAGGCTCAAAAGAAAAGGAAGATTTTCACACAGGGGAGAAGGCATTCTCGTGTACAGAATGTAGTAAAAGCTTTGCAGGGAAGCGAGGTCTTCAAAGACACCAGCGGATTCATACAGGAGAGCAGCTATATAAATGTTCAGTGTGTGGGAAATGTTTTATACAAAAGAGTCATCTCATATATCATGAAAGGATCCACACAGGAGAGAAACCATTCACTTGTATGGATTGTGGAAAAAGCTTTGCATGTAGGTCAGATCTCTTAAAACATCAAAGGATACATACAGGGGAGAAACCATTCACTTGTAAGGATTGTGGAAAAAGCTTTGCATGTAAATCTGATCTTCTAAAACACCAAAGGATCCATACAGGAGAGAAACCATTCACATGTACAGAGTGTGGGAAATGTTTCACACAAAAGAGTAGCCTCACATCTCATGAAATTATCCACAGAGGAGAGAAACCATTCCCTTGTTTGGATTGTGGGAAAGGCTTTACATCTAAATCTGATCTTTTAAAACACCATAGGATTCATACAGGGGAGAAACCATATTCATGCACGGTGTGTGGAAAATGTTTCTCAAGAAAGAGTAATCTTACAGTTCATGAAATGATCCACTCAGTAAAGAAGTCATCTCATTTATTGGATAAGGAGTACACATGTACAGAATGTGGCAAAATTTTTAACCACAGGTCAAATCTCCTAAGACACCTAAAGGGTCACAAAGGGGTGAGGCCATTCACTTGTACAGAATGTGGAAAAAGTTACAGAAGTAAAGCAGACCTCATACCACACCAAATGATTCACACAGGGGAGAAACCATTCACATGTGCAGACTGTGGAAAAAGCTTCTTAACAAAGTCAAATCTCCTAAAACACCAGAGGGTTCATACTGGAGAAAAACCTTACACATGTATGGAATGTGGCAAAACGTTTTCATGGAACTCAAATCTCAGAAGACACAAAAAGTTTCACACAAGTGAGACCTCTCTGATATGCACAGAATGTGGAGAAAGCTTCACAAGTATGTCCGTTCTCCAAAGACACCAAAATATTTGTACAGGAGAGAAGTCTGTACCATGTACAGAGTGAGATATATACAGAGAAGGAAAAAGCATTTACCTGTACTCAGTGTAGCAATACCTTTACATGCAACGTATATTCTCTAAAATATATAACTATTCACCAGAAGTGATGCCTTTTAATTAACATAAGCATGGTGTGTTTTTGTTTGTTTTTTTTGTACACACTTTCACACAGTGGTAAAACTTTTTTTCACATATGCAGAACAGGTTTCATACTGGAAATATAGAACGAAGAACACATTTTACACTAAATGGATAGCTTCATCTCCTCTCTGCAGAAGCTGCCCTTTACATATCCTCTCTATTTTAAGCTGATCATTACTGTAGGGACTTAAAGGGATATGAAACCCAATTTTTTTTACATTCCTGCTTTTTCAAATAAAGATACCAAGAGAACGAAGCAGAATTGATAATAGGTGTAAATTAGAAAGTTGCTTAAAATTGCTTTTCTATCTGAATCATGAAAGAAAAAATTTGGCTTTCATATCCCTTTATTAAGAAGTTGACTGGTAATGGGTGGCTAAATGTACTGTAAACATGGTTTCTCCTAAATGTATATTTTTGTATATGAAATAGTTATTTTTGCTAAATGAAACCTCAATGGAGTAAAATAGGCTAATCTTGTAGGGAGAGAATAACTCATTATGTTCTCGGTCTAATTATTTAGACAAAGTCATCCTAATCTTCTTACTGTTTACTCAAATGTCAGTACTTAGAGACAACAATGGAAAATGAACATTTTAGTACCTCTGTTTCAGCCCCCTAATGGGAGCATTATTTTATCTAAATGATTCAGATAGAACATGCAATTTTAAGCAACTTTCTAATTTACTCCTATTATCAATTTTTCTTCATTCTCTTGCTATCTTTATTTGAAAAAGAAGGCATCTAAGCTAAGGAGTCAGCCAATTTTTGGTTCAGACCCTGGACCCAGGTTGTTCACCAAAAATGGTCCGGCATCTAAACTTACATTTTTGCTTTTCAAATAAAGATACCAAGAGAATGAAGATAATTTGATAATAGGAGTAAATTAGAAAGTTGCTTAAAATTGCATGCTCTATCTGAATCACACATTTTTTTTTCTAGGTTCAGTGTCTCTTTAACCAGAACTTGAGTTAAGAAATGTTCAGTATAGGTGGGGAAACAAAAGGCAAAATCAGATATCTTATATCAGAAAATAAAGGTGAAAGAGCTGTTTGTAAATAACTGAATGCACTCCAGTAGGTAAAATGGATAATTAGTAACAATTTAAAGGGGACAAAATATTAGACTGCTGTCTAATGGGTTATTTGTACCATAAAAGAGTCCGTGCTTGATTATTCCAGATGGCACTTTAAAATGTTGCCTACGTTTCAGTGTCCCCTTCCAGTCACCTGCGAAAATTAGGGTTGCCAGGTAACCAATGTTTGATGGGACATCCCAGTTCAGCCTGCTCGGCTGGTCTGTGCTGTGGAGGGACGTCTTGTAAGACTCCAGAGAGGCATCAAAGTAGATAGAGAAAGATGGAAGCTGGGTAGAATATTTTCTCAATTAAAGGCTGCATCTGTCCACACACCTACATGTCCTGGTTACTTGACAAGTATGTAAGGTCCAAGATGTGAGCCATAATACAGTTTGTAGTTTTGGTTTCTTTGTTTTAATTCTATAAAACAAGCTGTTTAAGCCCCTTGACTGCGCGAGAGAGCTGCCATTAATTATTTAGCAGATAAGCAGCCCTCTCTGGCAAAGGGCTTTATCAGTTCATTTCTTTTTTCTTTTCTTTTTTTACTATTGGGAATACCATTCCTGCCCTGCAAAGAGCACCACAGCAAAGCTATTAAATATCACCTCCCAACCCAGTCGTTCTCTTTGCCTACGTTAGGAGCAAGGAGGTGGTAAAGTAGGTGTTAGAAATAGATTCTTCATTCAAGAGTTTATTGTTTTTAAAGTAGTGCAAGATTGTGCTGCTTTGTCCTAGGGTTTAGCCGTAGTCCATATCAGTCTCTTCAGTAGAGCAGTGGTGGCTTTAGAGCAATGGGAACTTGTGGGACATAATTCTCACTGTGCCTCCCATATATTGATGCTGCCCTAACCCTGAAAACCTGAGGGATATTTACTCAGGACTTTCTTTTATTTCTCAGGTCCATGTGAGGTAGAGGACTTCTCAAACCTGGAACTGCCTTACTGTCAGGCAGTATATGAGGTAAGTGCTGGCTTTATTTCTGGCGGTAAGAAGACTCAGAAAAAAGGGCACTTTATTTATTAAAATGGGACAGACCTCATCATATTTAACTCTTTATTATGGCATATATTCTACTAAGAGTATAGGGGACACTATGGGCACCTTAGACGCAGGCACTGGGGCTGGTTGTACTTAGAATGGTGCTTTCACATCTCCTGGCAGTTTTATAACTTATAATAGCTGACCGGGAGATTTCTTATGGGCACACCCACGATGGGAGGTACTCCAGGAAGCGGCTAGTGATTGCGCGCCCTTTCTGTTCACTCCGCTCCATTGTAGAGGAAGTTGTAGGCATACTACGCATCTCCAATAATAGATGCGTGCACTGTATTACATCGAAGTCCGACTGTTGCGACTGCTACCAAGTTACTGAATGAAACGGCTCTTGCTCAGAGGAGGTAGGCAACTCAGCAAAGTCTTGCTGAGGTGTTTTGCTAGGTTATTTTAGCATTTTAAGCCTGTCTACAAAAAAATTAAAAGTTACAGTTTATTATTTAAAGGGACAGTAACTTTATTAATGTATTTGAACTTTATTAATACAATTTAATCTTTTTATGTTAAATTGTTTAATTGGTAGTTAGCATGGACCGAGAGGCCTTACAATGTGTCACTTGCTCTTTATGTTTTGATGCCAATGTGGAACCACCAATCCCTTTCTGTTCCTCATGTATTGAGAGAACTTTAAGCTACAGGGATAAACTTTTTGCTGAGCCAACATTTTTTAAAGAGGATGCTGTTCAGGAATCTAATGACAATGTTCAATATATGCCGCAGCTTTCTCCTCAAGCGTCCCAGATTTTACCGCCCCCACATGCAGTGCCCTGCGCTTCCTCTCTAGCTCCCGCTGGAGTTACTTTAAAAGACATCGCTTCTCTCATGTCTTTTGCAGTTTCAGATGCGTTGTCTGCTTTCCCAATGTTGCAGGGAAAGCGTAAGAGGAAAATCAGACATTCAGTAAGCGATGTTTCCAACGCAGTTGTTGCTATTTCAGATGTCCCCTCACAGAAGCCTGAGGAGGAGGATAACGTAGTAGCATCTGAAGGTGAAATTTCAGATTCTGATAGTGTAATTCCTCTTGCTGATACTGAAGTTGTATCCTTCAGGTTTAAGCTAGAACACCTCTGTCTGTTACTTAAGGAGGTTTTAGCTACTCTGGATGACAGCGACTCCACGGTCGTTGTTAATCCCAAAAAATTCAGTAAGCTGAACAAATATTTTGAGGTACCTTCCTCGATAGAGGTTTTTCCGGTACCAGACCGAGCTTCTGAGATCATTGCTAAGGAGTGGGAGAGACCGGGTATACCTTTTTCTCCATCTCCTATATTTAAAAAGATGTTTCCCATAGCCGACTCGGTTAAGGAGGCTTGGCAAACAGTCCCCAAGGTGGAAGGAGCTGTGTCCACCTTAGCTAAGAGAACTACTATACCCACAGAGGATAGTTGTGCTTTCAAAGATCCTATGGACAAAAAATTATAGGGGTTACTCAAAAAGATGTATGTACACCAGGGCTTACAATGGCAGCCAGCTGTGTGCATTGCTACCGTCACTAGTGCGGCGGCATATTGGTTTGATGCGTTGTCTGATGCTATTAGGACAGAAACTCCACTGGATGAAATCCAGGATAGGATAAAAGCTCTTAAATTGGCTAATTCCTTTTTCTTTCATGTAATTAGCAAGAGTCCATGAGCTAGTGACGTATGGGATATACATTCCTACCAGGAGGGGCAAAGTTTCCCAAACCTTAAAATGCCTATAAATACACCCCTCACCACACCCATAATTCAGTTTTACAAACTTTGACTCCCATGGAGGTGGTGAAGTAAGTTTGTGCTTGATTCTACGTTGATATGCGCTTCGCAGCAGGCTGAAGCCCGGTTTTCCTCTCAGAGTGCAGTGAATGTCAGAGGGATGTGAGAGAGTTTTGCCTATTTGAATACAATGGTCTTCCTCTAGGTGATCTATTTCATAGGTTCTCTGTTATCGGTCGTAGAGATTTCTTCTCCTACCTCCCTTTTCAGATCGACGATATACTCTTATATACCATTACCTCTACTGATTCTCGTTTCAGTACTGGTTTGGCTATCTACTTTATGTAGATGAGTGTCTTAGGGTAAGTAAGTCTTATTTCTATTTATGACACTCAAAGCTATTGTTGGGCACTTTATATGTAAAGTTCTAAATATATGTGTTTAAACTTATATTTGCCATGATTCAGGATAATCAGTATTCCTTCATTCAGACTGTCAGTTTAATTTTTTGGGAAAATGCATATAAATTTCTTTTTTCTTACCTTAAATTTTCAATTGACTTTTTTTCAAAAAATTGCGGGCTGTTAGGCTCGCAGGTGCAGAAAATGCTTTTATTTATTGCGTCATTTTTGGCGCAAGACTTTTTTGGCGCAAAAATTTCGTCATTTTTACGTAATTGCGTCATTTTTTACCTATCTGTATTGCGGACGTTTTTTTGGCGGCAAAAAATATGGGCGTCATTCTTGGCGCCAAAATATGTGGGCGTTATACTTGGCGCCAAAAATATGGGCGTCATTCCTGGCGCCAGTTTTTTTCACACTATTTCAGTCTCACTATTCAGTTACTTCTGGTTTTCTAGAAGCTTGTTTCATTTTGCATTTTTTCCCATTCCTGAAACTGCCATTTAAGGAATTTGATAATTTTGCTTTATATGTTGTTTTTTCTTTTACATATTGCAAGATGTCACTACCTGACCCTGGATCAGAAGCTACTTCTGGAAAGACGCTGCCTGATGTCGGTTCTACCAAAGCTAAGTGCATTTTTTGTAAACTTTTGGTAACTGTTCCTCCGGCTGTTGTTTGTGATACTTGTCATGATAAGCTTTCAAACGCAGATAGTATTTCCATTAGTAATAATCCATTACCTGTTGTTGTTCCTTCAACATCTAATGTTCAGGATGTTCCTGTTAATGTTAAAGAATTTGTTTCTAAATCTATTCGGAAGGCTCTGTCTGTTATTTCTCCTTCTGCTAAACGTAAGAGGTCTTTTAAAACTTCACATATTTCAGATGAATTTTTAAATGACCGCCATCATTCTGACTTATCTATTTCTGATGTGGATCTATCTGATTCAGAAGATTCTACCTCAGATATTGACACTGATAAATCTTCATATTTATTTAAGATGGAGTTTATTCGTTCTTTACTTAAGGAAGTGTTGATTGCTTTAGATATGGAGGAGTCTAGTCCTCTTGATATTAAAACTACTAAGCGTTTAAATGCAGTTTTAAACCTCCTGTGGTTATTCCAGAAGTTTTTCCAGTTCCTGATGCTATTTCAGAAGTAATTTCTAGGGAATGGAATAGTCTGGGTACTTCTTTTACTCCTTCTCCAAGGTTTAAGAAATTGTACCCTTTGCCATCTGACAGATTAGAGTTTTGGGATAAAATCCCCAAAGTTGATGGGGCTATTTCTACTCTTGCTAAACGTACTACTATTCCTACGGCAGATAGTACTTCGTTTAAAGATCCTTTAGATAGGAAGCTTGAATCCTTTCTAAGGAAGGCTTATTTATGTTCAGGTAATCTTCTTAGACCTGCTATTTCTTTGGCTGATGTTGCTGCAGCTTCAACTTTCTGGTTGGAGGCTTTAGCGCAACAAGTGTCAGACCATAATGTTTATAGCATTATTAAACTCCTTCAACATGCTAATAACTTTATGTGTGATGCCATTTTCGATATCATTAGAATTGATGTCAGGTACATGTCTTTAGTTATTTTAGCTAGAAGAGCTTTATGGCTTAAGTCTTGGAATGCAGATATGACTTCTAAGTCAACATTGCTTTCTTTTTCTTTCCAAGGTAAAAAATTGTTTGGTTCTCAATTAGACTCAATAATTTCAACTGTTACTGGGGGGAAGGGAGCCTTTTTACCTCAGGATAAAAAATCTAAAGGTAAATATAGGGCTGCTAATCGTTTTCGTTCCTTTCGTCAGAATAAGGAACAAAAGCCTGACCCTTCCTCTAGGAAACCTTCTCCAGTCTGGAATAAATCCAAGCCTTTTAGAAAGTCAAAACCAGCTCCCAAATCCGCATGAAGGTGCGGCCCTCATTCCAGCTCAGCTGGTAGGGGGCAGGTTACGATTTTTCAAAGATGTTTGGATCAATTCGATTCAAAGTCTTTGGATTCAGAACATTGTTTCACAAGGGTACAGAATAGGTTTCAAGGTAAGACCGCCTGTGAGAAGATTTTTTTCTCTCACGCATTCCAGTAAACCCAGTGAAGGCTCAAGCGTTTCTGAAATGTGTTTCAGATCTGGAGTCAGCTGGGGTAATTATGCCAGTTCCAGTTCTGGAACGGGGCCTGGGGTTTTATTAAAATCTGTTCATTGTTCCAAAGAAAGAGAATTCTTTCAGACCGGTTCTGGATCTAAAAATATTGAATCGTTATGTAAGGATACCAACATTCAAAATGGTGACTATAAGGACTATTCTGCCTTTTGTTCAGCAAGGGCATTATATGTCCACAATAGAATTACAGGATGCATATCTTCATATTCCAATTCATCCGGATCACTATCAGTTCCTGAAATTCTCTTTTCTAGACAAGCATTACTATGCGAGTCTTTTAGGTTGGGGAGCTGTATGGGGATCTCTGACAGCGCAGGGGGTTTGGGAATCTCAGGAGGCGAGATTACCAATCAATATTTTGGAACTCCGTGCGATTTTCAGAGCTCTTCAGTTCTGGCCACTTCTGAAGAGAGAATCGTTTATTTGTTTTCAGACAGACAATGTCACAACTGTGGCATATGTCAATCATCAAGGGGGGACTCACAGTCCTCAGGCTATGAAAGAAGTATCTCGGATACTTGTATGGGCGGAATCCAGCTCCTGTCTAATTTCTGCGGTTCACATCCCAGGTATAGACAATTGGGAAGCGGATTATCTCAGTCGCCAGACGTTGCATCCGGGCGAATGGTCTCTTCACCCAGAGGTATTTCTTCAGATTGTACAAATCTGTGGGCTTCCAGAAATAGATCTGATGGCCTCTCATCTAAACAAGAAACTTCCCAGGTATCTGTCCAGATCCAGGGATCTTCAGGCGGAAGCGGTGGACGCGTTGTCACTTCCTTGGAATTATCAACCTGCTTATATCTTTACGCCTCTAGTTCTTCTTCCAAGAGTGATTTCCAAAAGTTCGTTTGTACTGCTGGTGGCTCCAGCATGGCCGCACAGGTTTTGGTATGCGGATCTCATTCGGATGGCAAGTTGCCAACCTTGGACACTTCCGTTAAGGCCAGACGTTCTATCTCAAGGCCCATTTTTCCATCAGGATCTCAAATCATTAAATTTGAAGGTATGGAGATTGAACGCTTAATTCTTAGTCATAGAGGTTTCTCTGATTCAGTGATTAATACTATGTTACAGGCTCGTAAATCTGTGTCTAGGAAGGTCTATTACCGAGTCTGGAAGACTTACATTTCTTGGTGTTCTTCACATAAATTCTCTTGGCATTCTATTAGAATTCCTAGAATTTTACAATTTCTTCAAGATGGTTTGGATAAGGGTTTGTCTGCAAGTTCCTTGAAAGGACAAATCTCTGCTCTTTCGGTTCTTTTTCACAGAAAGATTGCTAATCATCCTGATATTCATTGTTTTGTACAGGCTTTGGTTCGAATCAAGCCTGTCATTAAGTCAATTTCTCCTCCTTGGAGTCTCAATTTGGTTCTGAAGGCTTTACAGGCTCCTCCGTTTGAACCTATGTATTCTCTGGATATTAAATTACTTTCCTGGAAAGTTTTGTTCCTTTTGGCCATCTCTTCTGCTAGAAGAGTTTCTGAATTGTCTGCTCTTTCTTGTGAATCTCCTTTTCTGATTTTTCATCAGGATAACGCGGTGTTGCGGACTTCATTTAAATTTTTACCTAAAGTTGTGAATTCTAACAATATTAGTAGAGAAATTGTTATCCCTTCATTGCGTCCTAATCCTAAGAATTCTCTGGAGAGATCTTTACATTCTTTGGATGTAGTTAGAGCTTTGAAATATTATGTTGAAGCAACTAAAGATTTCAGGAAGACTTCTAGTCTATTTGTTATCTTTTCTGGTTCTAGGAAAGGTCAGAAGGCTTCTGCCATTTCTTTGTCGTCTTGGTTAAAGTCTTTGATTTATCATGCTTATGTGGAGTCGGGTAAATCCCCGCCTCAAAGGATTACGGCTCATTCTACTAGGTCAGTTTCTACTTCCTGGGCTTTTAGGAATGAAGCTTCTGTTGATCAGATTTGCAAAGCAGCAACTTAGTCTTCTTTGCATACATTTTTACTAAATTCTACCATTTTGATGTTTTCTCTTCTTCTGAAGCAGTTTTTGGTAGAAAAGTACTTCAGGCAGCCGTTTCAGTTTGATTCTTCTGCTTATAATTTCATTTTTTTTTCATTTTAAGATTAAAACTTTTTGATTTGGGTTGTGGATAATTTTTTCAGTGGAATTGGCTGTCTTTATTTTATCCCTCCGTCTCTAGTGACTCTTGCGTGGAAGTTCCACATCTTGGGTATCTGCTATCCCATACGTCACTAACTCATGGACTCTTGCTAATTACATGAAAGAAAACATAATTTATGTAAGAACTTACCTGATAAATTAATTTCTTTCCTATTAGCAAGAGTCCATGAGGCCCAGCCTTTTTGTGGTGGTTATGATTTTTTTGTATAAAGCACAATTATTCCAATTCCTTATTTTTTTTTTTATGCTTTCGCTCCTTTCTTATCACCCCACTTCTTGGCTATTTGTTAAACTGAATTGTGGGTGTGGTGAGGGGTGTATTTATAGGCATTTTAAGGTTTGGGAAACTTTGCCCCTCCTGGTAGGAATGTATATCCCATACGTCACTAGCTCATGGACTCTTGCTAATATGAAAGAAACAAATTAATCAGGTAAGTTCTTACATAAATTATGTTTTTACGGATGCTTCCCTTCAAGTTATCAAACTGTCAGGGTACGCTAAATCAAGATTCTGTGATATATATGTTACATAAAAAATTAAGGACCACAACTGCTAGGAAGTCACAGTATAGAGTAAGTTGTTTTGCATATGTGATAAGTTTAGGAAACATAAGGAATACCTGCGCAACAATGTTAAACTGACAATCACTGCATGCAATGTTTAATATACAGGTATAGTTTACACTTATACCCTATGGCTGCCACATGTGTCAGGGATGACACTGTGATAAAAAAATTATCAGCAGGGGTAAATGCTAACAGTCCTGAGGATAATAGGTAATCTGTGAAATGTAGGGTAGAAACAATATGTATGAAAAAATAGGTGACAGTAACGGTAGACTAGAATGAGAATTGGACAAAGTTAAGTAAATCACAAGACTACCTTATGGAGCGGTTTAAAGTCATTAAGCAAATATAGGACACAAAGAGAGATTGCGGAAAAAATAGTACTGGTTCAGAGGCAATCCTAGGGACCAGGCTTACCCAGCTGAAGCGGAGATGGCAGATGCAGAATCCGGAGTGCAAGCGTGCTTCAGGCCTGCTGCTTTAGGGAGAAAGTCGCAGCCGGCGATGACGTCACCGCGTTCCGGTAGTGAGCGCAGGAGGCTATCAGATAGGGAGAGCGGAAGGCTCGCAGATGTGACAAAGTCCCGGTCAGCAGGTAGGAAAACCTTGGAGGTTAAAAATATAAGGTAATGGTACAGAGATACTGTAAGGAAGTTACAGTGTACACACACAAAAGGATATAGAATCCGCTTGTAGATACTTTGAGCAGGAGATAATGAACAGCGTTCAAGGAAAAAGGCAAAGGCTCACAGATGATCAGACTGGTAACTGCAATACTAAGCAATAAGCTGTAGCAAGGAGGAGCCTTAAATAGGGAGAGGGGAAGGTTGCTGCAGGTCTTAAAAGCACAGTAGAAAGCAGGTTCAGTGAAGTGAGAGCGTGATACCTGACACAAACTGGGAGCAAAGATTTCAGGTTTCTCTGTTCTAGCTCGCAGAGTCTTATGGTTAAAGCCTTGGTCTGCGGATGTATCCTCTAAGTCTAAGCTTTTAGCGATTCCTTACAAGGGGAAGACCTTGTTTGGACCTGGCTTGATAGAAATAATCTCTGATATTATGGGAGGTAAGGGTCACCTTCTCCCTCAGGACAAGAGAAACAAACAAACGGGACGACAGAGTAATTTATGTTCCTTTCAAAATTTCAAGGGAAATTCTTCCTCTTCCGCCTCCAAGCAGGAACAGTGTAAACCTTCATGGAGACCCAATCAGTCTTGGAATAAGGTAAAACAATCCAAGAAGCCTGCTATTGAATCAAAGTCAGCATGAAGGGTCTGCCCCCGATCCAGGACCGGATCTTGTAGGGGGCAGACTTTCCTTCTTCACTCAGGCTTGGGTTCGAGATGTTCAGGATCTCTGGGCAGTAGAAATAGTGTCCCAGGGATACAAACTAGAGTTCAAAAGTTTTCCTCTCAGAGGCAGGTTTCTGCTTTCAAGATTATCTGTAGACCAGACAAAAAGAGAGGCGTTCTTACACTGTGTAAGAGACCTCTCCACGACCTGGGAGTGATAGTTCCTGTTCCGATTCAGGAATGGGGTCTGGGATTTTATTCCAATCTGTTCGTGGTTCCCAAAAAAGAGGGAACCTTCAGGCCTATTTTAGATTTCAAGAGTCTAAACAAATTACTCAGAGTACCGACCTTCAAGATGGAAACTATTCGTTCCATTCTCCCTTTGGTCCAAGAGGGTCAATTTATGACAACTGTGGATTTAAAGCATGCGTACTTGCATGTTCCCATTCACAGGGATCATCACAGGTTTCTAAGGTTTGCCTTTCTAGACAAACACTTCTAATTCGTGGCTCTGCCCTTTGGTCTTGCCACAACTCCCAGAATTTTCTCAAAGGTTCTGGGTTCGCTGTTGGCGGTGCTTCGGTTACAGGGCATTGCAGTGGCGCCATATCTGAACAACATCTTAGTCCAGGCGTAATCCTTACAACAGGCAAGATCCCACACGGAAATGTTGTTATCCTTCCTGCGATCTCACGGATGGAAGGTAAATTTGAAAAAGAGTTCCTTAGTCCCAAGGACAAGGGTAACTTTCTTGGGAAACATAATAGATTCCCTATCAATGAAGATTTTTCTGACAGAACTCAGGAAATCAAAGATCTTTGATACTTGTCTAGCTCTTCAGTCCACTCCTCAGCCATCAGTGGCTCAGTGCATGGAGGTAATCAGGCTGATGGTGGCGGCAATGGACATCATCCCGTTTGCTCGGTTCCACCTCAGACCTCTACAGTTAAACATGCTCAGGCAATGGAACGGAGATTATGCAGACTTGTCTCCTCAAATACTACTGAAGCAGGAGACAAGGGATTCTCTTCAATGGTGGTTGTCTCTGGATCATCTCTCCCAGGGAACCTGCTTTTGCAGACTATCTTGGGTGATTTGTGACAACAGATGCCAGCCTTCTAGGATGGGGAGCAGTCTGGGGCTCCCTAAAGGCTCAGGGAGTTTGGACTCAGTCAGAGTCTGTTCTACCTATAAACATTCTGGAGCTGAGAGCGATCTTCAATGCTCTTCTGGCCTGGCCCCAGTTAGTCTCGGTCCAGTTTATCAGGTTCCAGTCGGACAACATAACTTCAGTGGCTTACATCAATCATCAGGGAGGGACGAGGAGTTCCTTAGCGATGACAGAGGTAACCAAAATAATTTAGTGGGTGGAAAACCCA
Source organism: Bombina bombina (assembly GCF_027579735.1). Taxonomy (NCBI): domain Eukaryota; kingdom Metazoa; phylum Chordata; class Amphibia; order Anura; family Bombinatoridae; genus Bombina; species Bombina bombina. Next base: position 122,769,874 of record NC_069503.1, read on the forward strand.
CTCTTGCTGTCTTTCGGCGATCCACATCCCAGGGGTGGACAACTGGGAGGCGGATTTCCTGAGCAGGCAGACCTTTCATCTGGGGGAGTGGGAACTCCATCCGGAAGTGTTTTCCAGTCTGATTCTCAAATGGGGTCAGCCGGAATTAGATCTCATGGCATCTCTGCAGAATGCCAAGCTTCCGAGGTACAGGTCGAGGTCCAGAGACCCTCAGGCGGTACTGATAGACGCCCTGGCGGTACCTTGGACCTTCAGGCTAGCATACCTATTTCCTCAGTTTGCTCTTCTTCCTCGGGTCATTGCTTGAATCAAGCAGGAGAGGGCCTCGGTGATCCTCATTGCACCGGCTTGGCCTCGCAGGATTTGGTATGCAGATCTTTTGGACATGTCATCTCTGCCACCTTGGAGACTTCCGTTGAGGAAGGACCTTCTAATTCAAGGGCCTTTCCTTCACCCAAATCTAGTTTCTCTGAAGCTGACTGCTTGGAGATTGAACGCTTAATTTTATTCAAGCGGGGCTTTTCAGAATCGGTCATAGAGACCATGATTCAGGCTCGTAAACCTGTAACTAGAAGGATTTACCATAAGATATGGCGTAAATATCTCTATTGGTGTGAATCCAAGGGCTACTCCTGGAGTAGAGTTAGGATTCCTAGAATTTAGTTTTTTCTCCAAGAGGGTTTGGAAAAAGGATTATCGACAAGTTCCCTAAAGGGTCAAATTTCTGCCTTATCTATTTTGTTACACAAAAGTTCTTCAAGGGGCTCCATTTGAGCCTATGCATTCCTTAGATATTAAGTTGTTATCTTGGAAAGTTTTACTTCTTGTTGCTATTTCTTCTGCTCGCAGAGTGTCAGAGCTCTCGGCATTGCAGTATGAGTCCCCTTACCTTATTTTTCATTCAGATAAGGTAGTTTTACGAACTAAATTAGGATTTCTTCCTAAAGTTGTTTCTGATCGGAACATTAATCAGGAGATTATTGTTCCTTCATTGTGTCCTAATGCTACCTCTCAGAAGGAAAGGCTTCTGCACAATTTGGACGTTGTTCGTGCCTTAAAGTTTTACCTGCAGGTGACTAAGGAATTTCGTCAGTCTTCTGCCTTGTTTGTGGTTTTCTCAGGAAAACATAAGGGACAGAAAGCTACAGCTACTTCTCTTTCTTTTTGGCTGAAGACTATCATACGTTTTGCATATGAGAGTGCGGGACAGCAGCTTCTAGAGAGAGTTACAGCACATTCCACGAGGGCTGTTGCTTCCTCATGGGCATTCAAGAATGAAGCTTCTGTGGAACAGATTTGCAAGGCTGCTACTTTGTCCTCTCTTCACACTTTTTCAAAGTTCTACAAATTTGACACTTTTGCCTCGGCTGAGGCCGCTTTTGGGAGAAAGGTTCTTTAAGCAGTGGTACCTTCTATTTACTTTCCCTGTCTTGTCCCTCCCATATTATCTGTGTACTCTAGCTTGGGTATTAATTCCCAATAGTAATTAGATGATCCGTGGACTTATCGTGTCATTAAAAAGAAAAGAAAATGTATGTTTACCTGATAAATGTATTTATTTTTTGACACGATGAGTCCACGGCCCCCCCTGTTTTTGAGTAGACAGGTTGTTGGTTATTATAAACTTCAGACACCTCTGCACCATGTTACTTCCTTTCTCTCCTTTACTTTGGTTGAATGACTGGGTTGGGAGGGAAGGGAGGTGATATTTAACAGCTTTGCTGTGGTGCTCTTTGCCGCCTCCTGCAGGGCAGGAGTGGTATTCCCAATAGTAATTAGATGATCCGTGGACTCATCGTGCCAAAAAAGAAATACATTTATCAGGTAAGCATACATTTTCTTTTTATACGTTTGGTTTAATTATCTGCTATTACAGTTTACTCTAATCTCCTTTATTTAAACTCTGCAATGAAATCTTAAACGGTCTGTTCAGCCCTTAAATATTGGTGAGTATTTTGTTTTCTCTGTTTCTGTATTTACTGGTTGTCATGCCAATAAACAAAGTTCAGATTATCCAAATATTGCTGTAAAATAAATTATATATTTTTTTACTTCAGTATGTGTGTAAATTGCTATTAATAGCTGCTCATATATTCATAATCTCATAAAATTCTAGATCCTATCCTTTCTGGCTGCTTTTAGATTTTGAACAAATTTGTTAAGCCCAGCTAAAGGTGGTGTCTCTTTTGAATGACAAGAGTGATCATTATTTACCTTTACAATCAGAACCATAACAATACTGCTAGGTAGGTGGCATCTAGCAACAGGGGTAAAAACATCCCCCAGAAGTCCATGTGGGAATGTTTTCACCCCTACATATACTCTTTAATGTTTCATCCAGACCATCTTCTACCCATTAGATGTTAGGCTAAGCTGGAGTTCTCATCTATATAAAGTGTTTGTTATTTTATACACATAAACTGACCATACTGACTCTTTCAGTATAGAATTATCTATTGCAGGACTCAGCCACTTTTTGACTATTGTTATAGTCTTTGATCTTTCAGATCTGTAGAGCAAAACCACTTTTAATTGGCCTCATTGGTCCCATCTTAGACTGCCCCCAAGGTCACTAGTTGTTTTCTTCTTCAAACCCTGTATCATGAGTTAAACCAATTAGAATCCTCAGGAGAGCACCTTGTCTTTGTCAACTTCAGGTGGAGGAAAGATATTGCGCATGCGCAGTGGGCATGTAATCCAAGTCAACACCCCAAATTAAACTGGATTGCAATGTGTATCACATTGTGATTCACGGTTTCCTACTGTGATTAAGGTCAGTTGATGACCGAAACGTCGTTGTCCTTCTGTATGTTTCAACATTAAAAGCAGTTAAAATTTCCTAAAGTGTGGTGCTGCTGCTCTTTTCTACAAATACTGTCTACCTCTGGGGTTGGTGCAGAAACCCCTGTAGCGTGCACCCTAAATTGGATGGTGAGTGCTGGGCCCATCTCTAATTTCTACTGTGTTTTTGCCCACCATTTAGGGTCTATTTTTATTGTTTAAAAGGATAGATAATTTATTACTCATTCCCAAGTTTTCCATAACCAACACGGTTATATTTACTTACTTTTTGACAACCTTGCATTTTATCCAATTAGTGCTTACTCATAGGTAAATACATAGGAGTAAGTACAATGTTATCTATATGGCACACATAAACTAGTGTTGTTTAGCTATGAAAAACTGTCTAAATGCACTGAGATAAGAGGCGTCCTTCAAGGGCTTAGAAATTATCATATGAGCCTACCTAGTTTTTAGCTTTCAACAAAGAATATCATGAGAACAAAGCAAATGTGATGAGAAAATTAAATTGGAAAGTTGTTTAAAATTACATGCCCTATCTGAATAATGAAAGTTTAATTTTGATTAGACTGTCCCTTTAAAGGAGGTAAGTATAAGTTATAGTTTGTTAGTATGCAGTTTTTACTGTTCCTTTAAGGAGGTAAGTATAAGTTATAGTTTGTTAGTATGCAGTTTTTACTGTTCCTTTAAGGAGGTAAGTATAAGTTATAGTTTGTTGGTATGCAGTTTTTACTGTCCCTTTAAAGGAGGTAAGTATAAGTTATAGTTTGTTGGTATGCAGTTTTTACTGTTCCTTTAAGGAGGTAAGTATAAGTTATAGTTTGTTGGTATGCAGTTTTTACTGTTCCTTTAAGGAGGTAAGTATAAGTTATAGTTTGTTGGTATGCAGTTTTTACTGTCCCTTTAAAGGAGGTAAGTATAAGTTATAGTTTGTTGGTATGCAGTTTTTACTGTCCCTTTAAAGGAGGTAAGTATAAGTTATAGTTTGTTGGTATGCAGTTTTTACTGTCCCTTTAAAGGAGGTAAGTATAAGTTATAGTTTGTTGGTATGCAGTTTTTACTGTCCCTTTAAAGGAGGTAAGTATAAGTTATAGTTTGTTGGTATGCAGTTTTTACTGTCCCTTTAAAGGAGGTAAGTATAAGTTATAGTTTGTTGGTATGCAGTTTTTACTGTCCCTTTAAAGGAGGTAAGTATAAGTTATAATTTGTTGGTATGCATTTTTTACTGTCCCTTTAAAGGAGGTAAGTATAAGTTATAGTTTGTTGGTATGCAGTTTTTACTGTCCCTTAAATGAGGTAAGTATAAGTTATAGTTTGTTGGTATGCAGTTTTTACTGTCCCTTTAAAGGAGGTAAGTATAAGTTATAGTTTGTTGGTATGCAGTTTTTACTGTCCCTTTAAAGGAGGTAAGTATAAGTTATAGTTTGTTGGTATGCATTTTTTACTGTCCCTTTAAAGGAGGTAAGTATAAGTTATAGTTTGTTGGTATGCAGTTTTTACTGTCCCTTTAAAGGAGGTAAGTATAAGTTATAGTTTGTTGGTATGCAGTTTTTACTGTCCCTTTAAAGGAGGTAAGTATAAGTTATAGTTTGTTGGTATGCATTTTTTACTGTCCCTTTAAAGGAGGTAAGTATAAGTTATAGTTTGTTGGTATGCAGTTTTTACTGTCCCTTTAAAGGAGGTAAGTATAAGTTATAGTTTAAAGACAAACTAGTACACTGATTGCAGCAATAGCCACACAGGTACTTGTAAGAGGCGCCAAGGCACGGGATAGATACGGACAGAATTAGAATTTAACCACAATGTATATGGAAGATGGCAGTATATATATATATAGGGGAACAGTCCCACCACATTAACTCATAAACATGTATAAATATACACCTATCAAAATAAATGAATAAACCAAATGGCACAAGTAGACCAAGCAAATAGTCCAATAAATAATGATCAGTGATACAATAGTCCTACTCATATAGTTCCTGATGGTCTCAATGGCACAAATCCAGGATTGCAGGCAGCTCCTCTAGAGTGTTTTGCGCCACAACACAGGATAAGATGATCTACAACAAAGGAGATAGAGGGCGCCACATGGTGCAGATCAAACAACTCCACAGATGATAACAATAGAAGTAAAGAATCTTACTCACAAAGTGTAAAGCACTGATGTGCCATACAAGTGGTCCGTAACCAACCAGTCGTCCGGGAGACACAACGGAAATAAAAGCAATGGAATTCTCGTCTCGCCAGGGAGACTGTGTCTCTGAGAAACGCGTTGCTGTGGTTTTTAACTTTTGTAATAAATTTTTATACTCTCATCTTTGTTGCCTGTCCTATTTTTGGGATATTGCCATCATCCCATTCACTTTTTGGATCTCTGGACTCTCCTGGGTGGGACGAGGATTCCATTGGCTGACTACCCTTACTCTGAGCTGAACGGACCTGCACTTCATCTTGGCATCTCTGGACTCTCCCTGGCGAGACGAGGATTCCATTGCTTTTATTTCCGTTGTGTCTACCGGACGACTGGTTGGTTCCGGACCGCTTGTATGGCACATCAGTGCTTTACACTTTGTGAGTAAGATTCTTTACTTCTATTGTTATCATCTGTGGAGTTGTTTGATCTGCACCATGTGGCGCCCTCTATCTCCTTTGTTGTAGATCATCTTAAGTTACAGTTTGTTGGTATGCAGTTTTTACTGTCCCTTTAAAGGAGGTAAGTATAAGTTATAGTTTGTTGGTATGCAGTTTTTACTGTCCCTTTAAAGGAGGTAAGTATAAGTTATAGTTTGTTGGTATGCAGTTTTTTCTGTCCCTTTAAAGGAGGTAAGTATACGTTATAGTTTGTTGATATGCATTTTTTACTGTCCCTTTAAAGGAGGTAAGTACAGTATACGTTATAGTTTGTTGGTATGCAGTTTTTAAAGATTCCAATGCGAGACATAATGTGTTTTAAAACTGTGGCTAAATCATGGTGGGCATTTACAATTTTTGAAAAATTTGATAACAAAAATGTAATAATTTCTTAATTAAGCAAAATGTTAAACTTTTTAAATAATTATAAAAAAAAAATTATGTCATATTCTACATATCTAAATGTAATTTATTAAAAGGACTCTGAAACAATGGATAAGTAATATCTAAAAAAAAATTAAAGGGACATGAAACCCAAAATGTTTTTAATGATTCCGATAGAGAATACAATTGAAAAAAAAATCCAATTTACTTATATTATCAAATTTGCCTCGTTCTCATGCTATTCTTTGTTGAAGAGATATCTAGCTCTATAGTGCTGCCATCTAGTGCTCCTCCTAATGTATAACATTGTTGCAAAACTGCTGCCATATAGTGGTGCACACGCCTGAGCTTACATACCTGCCTTTCAACAAAGGATAACAAGAAAACAAAGACAATTTGATAATCAAAGTAAATTGGAAAGATGTTTAAAATTGTATGCTCTATCTTAATCAAGAAAGACAAATTTTGGTTTCTATGTCCCTTTAAGGATGCCTAAAAATAATAATATAATGTGTGTAATTAAGGATTAACCAAAATGTACAAACATATAACCACTGACAGTATATTGGGCAATCAAACTTTTTCCATTTTTTTTAATAATGCGCCAGTCATTTATTTAAAGAGACACTAAACCCAATTTTTTATTTCATGATTCAGATAGAGCAGAAATTTTAAGCAACTTTCTAATTTACTCCTATTATCAATTTTTCTTAGTTCTCTTGCTATCTTTATTTAAAAAGCAGGAATGTAAAGCTTAGGAGCCAGGCCATTTTAGGTTCAGCACCCTGGGTAGCGCTTGCTTTATTGGTGGCTTGCTTATTGGTTGCACTGATCCTTCACCCCCAACACCTGGTTCACACAGGAGCCGCAGAGCAGAGGAAGCATAAGCAGACTGAGTAAGCTAAGAATACGCTGCCACCAAACGCTGCCAAAAATGCTCCAGGACTGGCATCTGTAGAAGTGAACTAATCCATCTCCTCTTTATTACGGACAATCCAAAGTCCTACAGGATACCTACTATTCTGCTAACAGTAGAAGTGCGGAAGTCCCTTACCCACAACATAATATACAAAGACTCAGCCCCCATAAGACATAGGAGGCGGATTTGTGTATCACACCACTTCAAGATCAAGGAAGAAAAGCTGGTCGCAATAACGTCTCTCAGCAAGGATCTCAGCTTACCTTACCGCATTTGATATAGGTACATAGTACCTTAAAAAAAAAAAAAAAAAATCTTCTATAAACTTAGGCTGCAGCCAAGAAAATTTCTTATAAACATCATAGACTCTCATATTGGGTACCACCTAAGGGTTACCTCAAGATGGACTTTTAATCATGTTTTGAAAAAAACAGACTTTTTTTTTATACATACTTTATAAACTTCATTTGAAAATTGCAATTTTGTTTATACAATTTTAATTCAGGAAAAATAAACAGATCTTGATGCACGTCCAGGAGTGGAATAGGTAAAAATAGTAATCCAACAGGGAAAAAGTTTAAAAATAGAAAAAACTTTATTACAATTGAGTAGGACTCATACAGACTCCTTATAAAACATAGAGTAAGTAAAATACGTCTGACCTGTTTCGGCTCAAGCGGCCGTAGTCATAGACATAATGAGTGTTAGCATGTGTGAACAATTTAAACACTTTAACCCCTCCCTTTAGGGGGGGGGCCCTTATAGTAAAACATAACTTAACTCTATAAGTATATATGATGTGGCTACTAGGAGGTTTGTAGCACCTCATTGCTAGAAGAGAAAAGATTACAGACTAAATGATGCTCTGTATAGCATAAATACACAAATGATAATCATCTCTCACTAGCAGAATTATATGCAATAAAGAGAATATAGATAAACACTTATTACCATAAGTGTATGAAACTAGTGTATCTAGAGATGATAACAAGGAAACAATTCTATTTTGAAAGGCGCTAGCATACATGAATATATGGCACCCTGGACCATTTATATTGCGAGAGTCCTAAGGGAAACATATATATATATATATATATATATATATATATATATATATATATATATATAAATAAACAAGGAAGTTTATTAGAATTAGGAGTATAGTATATTGATCCATAACCTTAATAATAAAAAATAAAATGACCCATCGCCATTAAATCTGATCTAATATGGAGATTCCATAGATAACACTGATACCTATTGCTTTAGATGTAAATAAATTATTTGACAGGGGACATATATATATATATATGATAAACTCCAGCAGCTACAGAGTGTGGAGGGGCTAAGTATTTTAGATCATAAGATATACTTGTAAATATAGGAAAGCCCTCCCACTCAGTTAAATCCAATATAGCATATCTATATTGTCCCACATGGACACCCCAGGATTTAAATTAAGGAAAGGATATATATATATATAAAGCCTACTTAGTGAAGACAAACAGAGGCCAACAAAACTAATAAATCCTAGGAATGGGGGTGTATACATATGGGAAATATTGAAAGTATAAAGATTAGAGGTACCCAGAGGTAATCAACAAGGGGTACAGACCATATACATAAGTAATTCTATCAGAATTTGATATATATATATCTGAGCAAACGCGGTAGCTAAATAAATAAGAATCCATGTAGATGATAGGGGTGAGTATACACATGTATGCATGTACATCTACATATATGATAGAATATTAACCTTGATGATAATAAAATTAAAAACATAATTTATGCTTACCTGATAAATTTGTTTCTCTTGTAGTGTATCCAGTCCACGGATCATCCATTACTTATGGGATATTCTCCTTCCCAACAGGAAGTTGCAAGAGGATCACCCACAGCAGAGCTGCTATATAGCTCCTCCCCTAACTGCCATATCCAGTCATTCGACCGAAACAAACAGAGAAAGGAGAAACCATAGGGTGCAGTGGTGACTGTAGTTTAATTAAATTTTAGACCTGCCTTAAAATGACAGGGCGGGCCGTGGACTGGATACACTACAAGAGAAATAAATTTATCAGGTAAGCATAAATTATGTTTTCTCTTGTTAAGTGTATCCAGTCCACGGATCATCCATTACTTATGGGATACCAATACCAAAGCTAAAGTACACGGATGATGGGAGGGACAAGGCAGGGATTAAGCGGAAGGAACCACTGCCTGAAGAACCTTTCTCCCAAAAACAGCCTCCGAAGAAGCAAAAGTATCAAATTTGTAAAATTTTGAAAAAGTGTGAAGCGAAGACCAAGTCGCGGCCTTACAAATCTGTTCAACAGAGGCCTCATTTTTAAAGGCCCATGTGGAAGCCACAGTAGAATGAGCTGTAATTCTTTCAGGGGGCTGCTGTCCAGCAGTCTCATAGGCTAGGCGTATAATACTCCGAAGCCAAAAGGAAAGAGAGGTTGCCGAAGCCTTTTGACCTCTCCTCTGTCCAGAATAAACGACAAACAGGGAAGATGTTTGACGAAAATCTTTAGTAGCTTGTATGTAAAACTTCAAGGCACGGACTACGTCCAGATTATGTAAAAGACGTTCCTTCTTTGAAGAAGGATTAGGACACAATGATGGAACAACAATCTCTTGATTGATATTCTTGTTAGAAACCACCTTAGGTAAAAACCCAGGTTTGGTACGCAGAACTACCTTATCCCCATGAAAAATCAGATAAGGAGAAACACATTGTAAGGCAGATAGCTCAGAGACTCTCCGAGCCGAGGAAATAGCCATCAAAAACAGAACTTTCCAAGATAAAAGCTTAATATCAATGGAATGAAGTGGTTCAAACGGAACTCCTTGAAGAACTTTAAGAACCAAGTTTAAGCTCCATGGGGGAGCAACAGGTTTAAACACAGGCTTAATTCTAACCAAAGCCTGACAAAATGCCTGGACATCTGGAACTTCTGCCAGACACTTGTGCAAAAGAATAGACAGAGCAGAAATCTGTCCCTTTAAGGAACTAGCTGATAATCCTTTGTCCAAACCCTCTAGGAGAAAGGACAATATCCTAGGAATCCTAACCTTACTCCATGAGTAATTCTTGGATTCACACCAGTAAAGGTATGTACGCCATATCTTGTGATAGATTTTCCTGGTAACAGGCTTTCGTGCCTGTATTAAGGTATCAATGACTGACTCAGAGAAGCCACGCTTTGATAGACTCAAGCGTTCAATCTCCATGCAGTCAGTCTCAGAGAAATTAGATTTGGATGATTGAACGGACCTTGTATTAGAAGGTCCTGTCTTAGAGGCAGAGTCCATGGTGGAAAGGATGACATGTCCACTAGGTCTGCATACCAGGTCCTGCGTGGCCACGCAGGCGCTATTAGAATCACCGATGCTCTCTCCTGTTTGATTTTGGCAATCAGTCGAGGGAGCAGAGGAAACGGTGGAAACACCTATCCTGAGGAAGGGTATGACCCTTACCTCCAGTAATGTCAGCAATAATTTCTTTCAAACCAGGCCCGAATAAGGTCTGCCCCTTGAAAGGAATGTTGAGTAATTTAGACTTTGAAGTCACATCAGCTGACCAGGATTTGAGCCATAGCGCCCTACGCGCCTGGATGGCGAATCCGGAATTCTTAGCCGTTAGTTTAGTCAAATGAACAATGGCATCAGAAACAAATGAGTTAGCTAGCTTAAGAGTTCTAAGCTTGTCAACAATTTCAGTCAATGGAGCTGTATGGATGGCCTCTTCCAGGGCCTCAAACCAGAATGCCGCCGCAGCAGTGACAGGCGCAATGCATGCAAGGGGCTGTAAAATAAAACCTTGTTGAATAAACATTTTCTTAAGGTAACCCTCTAATTGTTTATCCATTGGATCTGAAAAAGCACAACTGTCCTCAACCGGGATAGTGGTACGCTTTGCTAAAGTAGAAACTGCTCCCTCCACCTTAGGGACAGTCTGCCATAAGTCCCGTGTAGTGGCATCTATTGGAAACATTTTTCTAAATATAGGAGGTGGGGAAAAGGGCACACCAGGCCTATCCCACTCCTTACTAATAATTTCTGTAAGCCTTTTAGGTATTGGAAAAACATCAGTACTCACCGGCACTGCATAGTATTTATCCAGCCTACACAATTTCTCTGGCACTGCAATTGTGTCACAGTCATTCAGAGCAGCTAATACCTCCCCAAGCAATACACGGAGGTTCTCAAGCTTAAATTTAAAATTAGAAATCTCTGAATCAGGTCTCCCCGAATCAGAGACGTCACCCACAGACTGAAGCTCTCCGTCCTCAGGTTCTGCATATTGTGACGCAGTATCAGACATGGCTCTTACAGCATCTACCCGCTCTGTATCTCATCTAACCCCAGAGCTATCGCGCTTGCCTCTCAATTCAGGCAATCTGGATAATACCTCTGACAGGGTATTATTCATGATTGCAGCCATGTCCTGCAAAGTAATCGCTATGGGCGTCCCTGATGTACTTGGCGCCTTATTAGCGTGCGTCCCTTGAGCGGGAGGCGAAGGGTCCAACACATGGGGAGAGTTAGTCGGCATAACTTCCCCCTCGACAGACCCCTCTGGTGACAATTCTTTTATAGATAAAGACTGATCTTTACTGTTTAAGGTGAAATCAATACATTTAGTACACATTCTCCTATGGGGCTCCACCATGGCTTTTAAACATAATGAACAAGTATCCTTTGTTTCAGACATGTTTGTACAGACTAGCAATGAGACTAGCAAGCTTGGAAAACATTTTAAAGCAAGTTAACAAGCAATATAAAAAACGTTACTGTGCCTTTAAGAGAAACAAATTTTGACAAAATTTGAAATAACAGTGAAAAAAGGCAGTTACACTAACAACATTTTTACAGTGTATGTAACAAGTCAGCAGAGCATTGCACCCACTTGCAAATGGATGATTAACCCCTTAATAACAAAAACAGAATAATAAATGACAAAAACGTTTTTTAAACACAGTCACAACAACTGCCAAAGTCTACTGTGATTGTTACCCTCCTCAAACACGACTTTGAAGCCTTTTGAGCCCCTCAGAGATGTCCTGTATCATGCAGAGGGAAGCTGAATGTCTCTGTCAGTATTTTTAGCTGCACAGAAAAGCACTAAAATAGGCCCTTCCCAATCATATTGCAACAGTGGAAAGCTTCAGGAAACTGTCTCTAGGCAGAAATCAAACCAGCCATGTGGAAAAAAACTAGGCCCCAATAAGTTTTGTCACCAAACATATATAAAAACGATTAACATGCCAGCAAACGTTTTATATTACATTTTTATAAGAGTATGCATCTCTATTAATAAGCCTGATACCAGTAGCTATCACTGGATTTAAGGCTTTACTTACATTAATCCGGTATAAGCAGCATTTTCTAGCAAATTCCATCCCTAGAAAAATATTAATTGCACATACCTTATTGCAGGAAAACCTGCACGCCATTCCCTCTCTGAAGTTACCTCACTCCTCAGAATATGTGAGAAAAGCCATGGATCTTAGTTACTTCTGCTAAGATCATAGAAAATGCAGGCAGATTCTTCTTCTAAATACTGCCTGAGAAAAACAGCACACTCCGGTACCATTTAAAAATAACAAACTTTTGATTGAAGAAATAAACGAAGTATAAAACACCACACTCCTCTTACGACCTCCATCTTGGTTGAGGCTTGCAAGAGAATGACTGGATATGGCAGTTATGGGAGGAGCTATATAGCAGCTCTGCTGTGGGTGATCCTCTTGCAACTTCCTGTTGGGAAGGAGAATATCCCATAAGTAATGGATGATCCGTGGACTGGATACACTTAACAAGAGAAATATATGTAGATGTAAGGGCCTTGTTTTATCTGTGCCAGTAATTGATGTCAAATTCTGAGTTGAAACCCACAGGAAGCAGGCTAACGAGCTTATGTATCTAGTAGATCTCTTGTCTGGATAGTATCTGAAATTTATCCCCCCCCCTCTCTTGGGGGTTTAGTAATCTGCTCGATAGCCTGCCACCTAAAGGTTCCAACGTCACCGCCATGTATCACCAAAAAGTGTTTAGAGAGGGCTGAAACCGCTCTCTTGGGATACGTAGGACAGATGTTCTTTTATGCGTTTCCCCACTGTCCGAGTGGTCCTACCTACGTATTGTTTACAGCACTCTGTGCATTCAATCAGGTATATGACGTATTTGCTACCACACTTAATGCAACTCTTGGTGTCGAATACCTCAGAATTAGAAGCTGAGGTAAAAGTTTTGGAAACATAAATGTGATCACATGATTTGCACGACTTTTTACCACATTTGTATGTTCCTTTAAATTGTAGCCAGGAACTACCACTGGCTTCCTTCTGTAATAAACTTGGGGAAAGTACGTTACCCAAAGAAAGGTTACGTTTGTAGACAAAATTACAGCCATCACTTATGGTTTTACGTAGGATCTTATCCCCACGTAATATAGGTAGATTCTTTCTGACCAACTGACAAACCTGGTGATACTGGTTTGAATATGCCGTCACCAGGGTAGGTTTGGTTCTGGTTCCTTGCTGGCATTGTGTGATGCTGTTCTTAGATCAAAAAGTTTACTTTTGTCCATTTGCTTAACTTCCCAAAAAGCTTTGTTAATTACCTTTTTGGGATAACCCCTAGCTTTCAATCTTTCTTTAAGATCCTCGTTTTCTCCAAGGAAATCCTCATCCAGGGTACAATTTCGCTTAATTCGTATAAATTGTCCCTTAGCAATGCCTCTGAACATGTGTCCAGGATGGCTACTGCGGGCGTGCAAGAGGGTGTTCCCAGAGATGGGTTTCCTATAAAGCGATGAAGAGATCTTTTTAGTTTGGCAATTAGACGTTAAGGTTATATCCAAATAATTTATTACATTCTGATTCCACTCTAAGGTGAACTTCAATCCTACTTCATTTTGGTTGAAATATTCAGCCAATTGCTGTGCTTGATGATGGTCAGCCGACCAAATAATAAGCAGGTCATCAATAAATCTCATATATTTCACAAAATATTGAGAGTGTCTGTTTTCCCCTCCATAGACGTGAAACCACTCTTACCAACCCATGAATAGGTTTGCATAGGAGGGGGCAAATTTAGCCCCCATTGCGGTTCCACGTCTCTGGAGGTAAAACACGTCTGAAAACATAAAAAAAATTGTGCTAAAGGAGAAATTGAACAACTCTGAGCACAAAATCCCTATGTTCTGAGGTCAAATCAGTATACCTTTCCAGACTTGGAGAATCTAAAGAAAAAAGAGCAGAAGCTCAAATGGGATAAATGGACTCTGTCCAAATATATAAATATGAAAATGATACCCAGGGGTCTCCGAATTAAAGTTCCCCACATATGACATTTAAGATCCAGGATTTATTGAACGCTGGAATCAAGCACTTACTGAGTGATCTATGAAACGTATCACACTGTTGATTGAATATAAGGACATGTTGCTTGTAGAAGTAAAAAATAAGATCACCATACTGCAAACTGAAATGAATAAGTATAAACAATGCAACATATATCCCCAATATGATGCCATACTTAGGAGCGTAATGGAGGAATCTAGGAAGCTGGTTATCCAAATAAAGCACTCTAAGTTCATAAGAGACCAGAAAGATTACACCAATGGGGTGGTATATATATGGCGTAGACAATGGATCCAAACACAAAATAGACAACATGGAGGTCAGAATATGGGAATAGATAAACAACAAAGGGGTTTGGTTAAGCACACCTGAAAAAAAAAAAAAAAACATTTTATATATTAGCACACATATTGTGGGAGTGCTGCCAAAATTACCAAAACACATTCAAACACATGAGTCCACATATTTTTTCACATATTTTTTGACATATTTATATATGCTGCAAAAAAATTGCCTGCTTAATGCTTTTAAATTTTTTAATAAAGTTGGGATCTTAGTCATACAATATGGCCATATTATGCTCAGCCAGTCACCACTTACAAGGTGTCCCAAAATAGACTGGTCCTAACACTATACAGTTTAGCTTTGCTGGGCTGAACCATTTGATTCTAATATTCCAATACAGAATTCCAACACTGCAGTACTATGCCTCAAATCATGATTGTGTGACTAAGATCCCAACTTGATTTAAAAATTTAAAAGCATTAAGCAGGCAATTTTTTGCAGCATATATAAATATGTCAAAAATATGTGAAAAAATATGTGGACTTACTGTATGTGTTTGGATGTGCACCAATACCTGTTTTTGTCTAATAGATAAACATCAACATAAACCAAATAAGACTAATACCATGCAATTAAAAGGGTCTGGCCCCAAGAAAGTAGCTTTCTCTGACTCAGAGCAAGAGCTAACCGACGAAGATAGATTTGCTTCAAGTTTCGACACTGACGGTTGCTCGGGCTCTGAGGGAGAGGAAGCTCTAGCAGAAATAATAGAAACCACAGAAGTAAGTGCCTTACCAAAATGTATCCTGAAAGACCCCAAAGGCACTGGCACAATACCTAAGAGGGGTGGACACCAGAGAAGAGGGTGATCACATTATTCAAAGGGCAACATCTCATGGGAGTCAATGACACAAGATCCTGAACCTAACATTCAGGTTTTTCAGTGGGCCCCAAGGCGACCCAGACAGGGGGGGGCGAGAATATGCACAGAGAATAGAGACAATAAATATACAGCATCAGAGATACCCAGTGAGAGACAACAGGAACACACAAAAACACAGATACCAATAAATGATCATACTGTCATTAACTTATCTTATCAGATGACAGATCTTGAGAGGAAGGTTTTAGGATATGGCTTGAGTTTTGTCCCCTCACACAACTTTGATTTGTTCCAAACTATTTTGGACGTCAATAAGTTAGTGAGTGACCTTACCCTCAAAAAATTCTTCTTAAAATTTTGAGTCACAGAATGGAAATATCATTGACATACATCGTAAGGTAACATGGCAATCTGACATGTCATTCGGCAATGTGTGTTGACAGATCTTGAGGATATAAGTAATACAGAAGGGGACACATCTGTTCCTGGAGGGACCAACTACATACCATCAACTATGAAATCTAGATCCAACTTTTATCCCCTACAGTCTAGGGGTAAAAGTTTGGAGGTCTTTCATAAGAGGGTTGTAGAGGATCTTACTCAGCTTGCATGCTCAGGATCAGGCAACCACTCCAATCTATCACGTTTAGAAAGGGAAGCTATTACAAAACTCCAAAACAACAAATACATTGTCATTCGACAATCAGATAAGGGAGGGGGTTTAGTGGTACTAGATAGGAACATATACATCAACGTAGCACTTAGACAGTTGTCTGATCCTGAAGCATATACTCATTTAACCAGAGATCACACCATGCAATATAAAGAAATATTAAGAGATTTGTTGGACGATGGTGTGGAAATGGGCATTATAGACAAACAGACATTTGAATGTATCATGGTAGACAACCCAATAATGCCTATTTTCCGAAGGTCCACAAAAGTCTTACTAACGTACAGGGCAGGCCCATAGTGGCAGGTATTGGTTCTTTATTAGAACCATTATCAAAATGGGTAGACCCTTTCCTCCAGCCCTTGGTACAACATCTCCCAAGCTATGTGAGGGATACTCTGCATGCATTGTCCAAATTGGAAGACACTATTTGGGAGCCTGGATACAGTTGGGTAACAATTGACGTGGTATCCCTATATTCCTCCATACCCCATAAGTATGGCTTACAGCAGTGTCTTTCTTTCTGGAAAGGTATACTGATTTGACCTCAGAACATAGGGATTTTGTGCTCAGAGTTGTTCAATTTCTCCTTCAGCACAATTTGTTTATTTTTTCACACATGTTTTACCTCCAAAGACGTGGAACCGCAATGGGGGCTAAATTCGCCCCCTCCTACGCAAACCTATTCATGGGTTGGTGGGAGCGGTTCCACGTCTATGGAGGGGAAAACAGACACTCTCAATATTTTGTGAAATATATGAGATTTATTGATGACCTGCTTATTATTTGGTCGGCTGACCATCATCAAGCACAGCAATTGGCTGAATATTTCAACCAAAATGAAGTAGGATTGAAGTTCACCTTAGAGTGGAATCAGAATGTAATAAATTATTTGGATATAACCTTAACATCTAATTGCCAAACTAAAAAGATCTCTTCATCGCTCTATAGGAAACCCATCTCTGGGAACACCCTCTTGCACGCCCGCAGTAGCCATCCTGGACACGTGTCCAGAGGCATTGCTAAGGGACAATTTATGCAAATAAGCGAAATTGTACCCTGGATGAGGATTTCCTTGGAGAAAGTGAGGATCTTAAAGAAAGATTGAAAGCTAGGGGTTATCCCAAAAAGTTCATTAACAAAGCTTTTTGGGAAGTTAAGCAAATGGACAGAAGTAAATTTTTTGAACCTAAGAACAGCATCACACAGAGCCAGCAAGGAACCAGAACCAAACCTACCCTGGTGACAGCATATTCAAACCAGTATCACCAGGTTTGTCAGGTGGTCAGAAAGAATCTACCTATATTACGTGGGGATAAGATCCTACGTAAAACCATAAGTGATGGCTGTAATTTTGTCTACAAACGTAACCTTTCTTTGGGTAACGTACTTTCCTCAAGTTTATTACAGAAGGAAGCCAGTGGTAGTTCCTGGCTACAATTTAAAGGCACGTACAAATGTGGTAAAAAATCGTGCGATCACATTTATGTTTCCAAAACTTTTACCTCAGCTTCTAATTCTGAGGTATTCGACACCAAGGGTTGCATTAAGTGTCGTAGCAAATACGTCATATACCTGATTGAATGCACAGAGTGCTGTAAACAAGAACATCTGTCCTACGTATCCCAAGAGAGAGAGGTTTCAGCCCTCTCTATACACTTTTTGGCGATACATGGCGGTGACGTTGAAAACTTAAGGTGGCAGGCTATCGAGCAGATTACTAAACCCCCAAGAGGGGGGATACATTTCAGATACTTTCCAGACAAGAGATCTACTGGATACATAAGCTTTGTAGTCTGCTTCCTGTGGGTTGACAACATCAATTACTGGCCCTTACATCTACATATATTTTCATTTTATTATCATCAAGGTTAATATTCTATCATATATGTAGATGTACATGTATACATGTGTATACTCACCCCTATCATCTATATGGATTCTTATTTATTTAGCTGCCGCGTGTGCTCAGATATATATGATGATTCTGATAGAATTACCTATGTATATGGTCTGTACCACTTGCTGATTACCTCTGGGTACCTCTAATCTTTATACTTTCAATATTTCCCATATGTATACACCCCCATCCCTAGTATTTATTAGTTTTGTTGGCCTCTGTTTGTCTTCACTAAGTTGGCTTTATATATATATATATCTTTTCCTTAATTTAAATCCTGGGGTGTCCATGTGGAACAATATAGATATGCTATATTGGATTTAACAGAGTGGTAGGGCTTTCGTTTATTTACAAGTATCTCTTATGATCTAAAATACTTAGCCCCTCCACACTCTGTAGCTGCTGGAGTTTATCATATATATATATATATATGTCCCCTGTCAAATAATTTATTTACATCTAAAGCAATAGGTATCAGTGTTATCTATGGAATCTCCATATTACATCATATTTAATGGCGATGGGTCATTTTATTTTTTATTATTAAGGTTATGGATTAATATACTATACTCCTAATTCTAATAAACTTCCTTGTTTATATATATATATATATATATATATATATATATATATACAGGGAGTGCAGAATTATTAGGCAAGTTGTATTTTTGAGGATTAATTTTATTATTGAACAACAACCATGTTCTCAATGAACCCAAAAAACTCATTAATATCAAAGCTGAATAGTTTTGGAAGTAGTTTTTAGTTTGTTTTTAGTTATAGCTATTTTAGGGGGATATCTGTGTGTGCAGGTGACTATTACTGTGCATAATTATTAGGCAACTTAACAAAAAACAAATATATACCCATTTCAATTATTTATTTTTACCAGTGAAACCAATATAACATCTCAACATTCACAAATATACATTTCTGACATTCAAAAACAAAACAAAAACAAATCAGTGACCAATATAGCCACCTTTCTTTGCAAGGACACTCAAAAGCCTGCCATCCATGGATTCTGTCAGTGTTTTGATCTGTTCACCATCAACATTGCGTGCAGCA
Source organism: Bombina bombina (assembly GCF_027579735.1). Lineage (NCBI taxonomy): Eukaryota > Metazoa > Chordata > Amphibia > Anura > Bombinatoridae > Bombina > Bombina bombina. Next base: position 122,788,795 of record NC_069503.1, read on the forward strand.
GCAACCACAGCCTCCCAGACACTGTTCAGAGAGGTGTACTGTTTTCCCTCCTTGTAAATCTCACATTTGATGATGGACCACAGGTTCTCAATGGGGTTCAGATCAGGTGAACAAGGAGGCCATGCCATTAGATTTTCTTCTTTTATACCCTTTCTTGCCAGCCACGCTGTGGAGTACTTGGACGCGTGTGATGGAGCATTGTCCTGCATGAAAATCATGTTTTTCTTGAAGGATGCAGACTTCTTCCTGTACCACTGCTTGAAGAAGGTGTCTTCCAGAAACTGGCAGTAGGACTGGGAGTTGAGCTTGACTCCATCCTCAACCCGAAAAGGCCCCACAAGCTCATCTTTGATGATACCAGCCCAAACCAGTACTCCACCTCCACCTTGCTGGCGTCTGAGTCGGACTGGAGCACTCTGCCCTTTACCAATCCAGCCACGGGCCCATCCGTCTGGCCCATCAAGACTCACTCTCATTTCATCAGTCCATAAAACCTTAGAAAAATCAGTCTTGAGATATTTCTTGGCCCAGTCTTGACGTTTCAGCTTGTGTGTCTTGTTCAGTGGTGGTCGTCTTTCAGCCTTTCTTACCTTGGCCATGTCTCTGAGTATTGCACACCCTGTGCTTTTGGGCACTCCAGTGATGTTGCAGCTCTGAAATATGGCCAAACTGGTGGCAAGTGGCATCTTGGCAGCTGCACGCTTGACTTTTCTCAGTTCATGGGCAGTTATTTTGCGCCTTGGTTTTTCCACACGCTTCTTGCGACCCTGTTGACTATTTTGAATGAAACGCTTGATTGTTCGATGATCACGCTTCAGAAGCTTATCAATTTTAAGAGTGCTGCATCCCTCTGCAAGATATCTCACTATTTTTTGACTTTTCTGAGCCTGTCAAGTCCTTCTTTTGACCCATTTTGCCAAAGGAAAGGAAGTTGCCTAATAATTATGCACACCTGATATAGGGTGTTGATGTCATTAGACCACACCCCTTCTCATTACAGAGATGCACATCACCTAATATGCTTAATTGGTAGTAGGCTTTCAAGCCTATACAGCTTGGAGTAAGACAACATGCATAAAGAGGATGATGTGGTCAAAATACTCATTTGCCTAATAATTCTGCACTCCCTGTATATATATATATATATATATATATATATATGTGTGTGTGTGTGTGTGTTTCCCTTAGGACTCTCGCAATATACACGGTCCAGGGTGCCATATATTCATGTATGCTAGCGCCTTTTAAAATAGAATTGTTTCCTTTTTATCATCTCTAGATACACTAGTTTCATATACTTATGGTAATAAGTGTTTATCTATATTCTCTTTATTGCATATAATTCTGCTAGTGAGAGATGATTATCATTTGTGTATTTATGCTATACATAGCATCATTTAGTCTGTTATCTTTTCTCTTCTAGCAATGAGGTGCTACAAACCTCCTAGTAGCCACATCATATATACGTATAGAGTTAAGTTATGTTTTACTATATAGCCCCCCCCCTAAAGAGAGGGGTTAAAGTGTTTAAATTGTTGACACATGCTAACACTTATTATGTCTATGACTATGCTTGAGCTGAAACTGGTCAGACGTATTTGTAATAAAGTATTTTCTATTTTTAAACTTTTTCCCTGTTGGATTACTATTTTTACCGATTCCACTCCTGGACGTGCATCAGGATCTGTTTATTTTTCGTTTATTATTGTGGAGTACAGGGACTCCATTCCTATCAGCACGCCCAAGGCTTTTCACAGGCTTGAGGTGGCCCTGACGTTAACAGATGTACAGAGGAGGAGTAACTTCATGTTAAAAGCTGAGCGGTATGAGAGTGTGGGAGTGAGGACTCTAAGGAGGACATCAACAGCCATTAGGGAAGGAGAGCTGAATGCATCCCAGAGCATCCGATACACTAGCACTTAATAAACACTGAAGAAATACAGTAATTAATTTATTTTCTCTCTGGACCATCATTGTCTATCATGGACTGTACTTTTGTAGGTTGTATGGGAGTCTAGGGAGGCATGTCCATAGCGGGAGTGTTAACCGTTAGCTGAAATATATATGGAGTACTGATTGAACAGCTGAAAACGGAGCCCTGAACAGCTTATCCCCATAACGACTCTCTATAACATACCTTCATTGACAAAATACCGTTGGAGTATTTAGTGTGGTAATAAGTGTGCTAGTAGGACTATGATCCACTAATAATATTTTGTTTGGATGCTTGTTTGGTTTAACGGTGCTCCTGTTCCTGCATTATAAGTCTGAACGAGGACTTTATCAAAGCAACTGACTAATCTCCCCAACTCATATATAATCTCTCTTATATACTGCATGTTGCAACAGTAACGGCTTCCCAGTGTTTACATATTCATCTTACTTTGAGACTTTGTTTCGTTTATTACTTTTAATTCAGGTATACAGTCCTAAACCATTAGATCAACAGCCTATCATATAACTGTGGGTTTTAAAATTGCTTTGTTGAAAATTGCTGTGTTGAAATTTGTCAAATATTGATACTATTGATACTGATACGCAAGAAAGCAATATTAGATCAATTTAAGATTATTTAGATTACAAGGTTCGCCAACCTATCAGACTCATTTCTACATAAGAATCTCAAACTCACATGTTTTAAAAAAAACTTTTTTGTTTTTACTAAAATAAAAAATACATTTTTATTCTGTACAAAATCTTATCTGGTGTCATAGAATAGATTTTTTTTACATGTTTTAATATATATTGTTTATATTTTCATATCTCTATAAGGTATTAGCTCTATTTAGAGCGCCCTTTCCTATAAACTACTCTTCTTACAATTCCCCCTGAGAAGCATAGAGGAAGCTTCTAATAGTGAAAGGAGCTTATACCCACTAGCGCAAAATCTATATATCTTTTGACATACATTGCTAGAACAAAGCCTGCTTGCTGTAAATCATCCTGGTTAGATGGTAACTGGAATAAAGTATGGATATATATATATATATATTTAATGTATATATAAAAACACAGGAATGGATCGCACATCCTAAGCCACAACAAACTCCACAGCCCTGAACACTGACAGACAGCTGTTCCCAGCAACCCAGGCAATTAACCCCAGAGCAGCCTGGGTAACAGGCCCGCAGGGAAGCATTACAAACATTATCAACACAACAGACAGAAAACCTGGCACTCGCCAGCAGATTCACAGTAATGTTTAAAAGCAAAACTGGGGGAAGTCAGTTACATTTGGCACCAAAGGATCAAGCCCAGGACCACAACAAAGTCTCCCCCTTCCTGGGACCCTAAACCAGCACCCACACAATGCATACTTCAAAACAAACCAACTGGGAACCTCCCAGGGTGACACAGGTTTTTGTAACCTCCCCTATGTAAATACAAAACACAGGAATGAACCGCACTCACAGACTAGACTGGGTACACATCCTAAGCCACAGCAAACGCCACAGCCCTGAACACTGACATACATGCTGCAAAGTTCCCAGCAACCCAGTCAGTTATCCCCAGAGCAGCCTGGGTGACAGGCCCACAGGGAAGCATTTTACATGTTGTCTGTCAGTGTTCAGGGCTGGAGAGTTTGCTGTGGCTTAGGATGTGTACCCAGTCCAGTCTGTGAGTGCAGTCCATTCCTGTGTTTTTTATTTACATTGGGGAGGTTACAAAAGCCTGTGTCACCCTGGGAGGTTCCCAGTTGGTTTGTTTGGGAGTATGCATTGTGTGGGTGCTGGTTTAGGGTCCCAGGAAGGAGGAGACCTTGTCATGGTCCTGGGCTTGATCCTTTGGCGCCAAATGTAACTGACTTCCTCCAGTTTTGCTTTTAAACATTACTGTGAATCTGCTGGCGAGTACCAGGTTTTCTGTGTGTTTTTTTCATCCAGTGCTGCATTGACGTTTCTGGATTCTGAGTCATGGGGAAAGCAAAAGAATTGTCAAAGGATCTGCATGAAAAGGTAGTTGAACTGTATAAAACAGGAAAAGGGATATAAAAAGATATCCAAGGAATTGAGAATGCAAATCAGCAGTGTTCAAACTCTAATCAAGAAGTAGAAAATGAGGGGTTCTGTTTGATAACATACTGCATTCATCTTGCCATCAATTCTGACCAAATTTCCTGTGCCTTTGTAGCTCACACATCCCCAAAACATCAGCGATCCACCTCCATGTTTCACAGTAGGAATGGTGTACCTTTCATCATAGGCCTTGTTGACTCCTCTCCAAATGTAGCGTTTATGGTTGTGACCAAAAAGCTCAATTTTGGTCTCATCACTCCAAAAGACTTTGTGCCAGAAGGTTTGAGGCTTGTCTCTGTGCTGTTTGGCGTATTGTAAGCAGGATACTTTGTGGCATTTGCGTAGTAATGGCTTTCTTCTGGCAACTCAACCATGCAGCCCATCTTTCTTCAAGTGCCTCCTTATTGTGCATCTTGAAACAGCCACACCACATGTTTTCAGAGAGTCCTGTATTTCACCTAAAGTTATTTGTGGGTTTGTCTTTGCATCCCGAAACAATTTTCCTGGCAGTTGTGGCTAAAATTTTAGTTGGTCTACCTGACCATTGTTTGGTTTCAACAGAACCCCTCATTTTCCACTTCTTGATTAGAGTTTGAACACTGCTGATTTGCATTCTCAGTTCCTTGGATATCTTTTTATATCCCTTTCCTGTTTTATACAGTTCTACTACCTTTTCCCGCCGATCCTTTGACAATTCTTTTGCTTTCCCCATGACTCAGAATCCAGAAACGTCAATGCAGCACTGGATGAAAAAAACACACAGAAAACCTGGCACTCGCCAGCAGATTCACAGTAATGTTTAAAAGCAAAACTGGAGGAAGTCACTTACATTTGGTGCCAAAGGATCAAGCCCAGGACCATGACAAGGTCTCCCCCTTCCTGGGACCCTAAACCAGCACCCACACAATGCATACTTCCAGAAACGTCAGTGCACCACTGGATGAAAGATGCAAGGGTCTGTCAGCAGTCCAGAAACTCATTGTCCTTTTATACACACACACTAATTACAAGAAAACAGATCACAGGTGAGGATGGTTACCTTTAATAGCCATTCAAACCCCTTTGTGTCAACTTGTGTGCATGTTATCAGGCCAAAATCACCAGGGTATGTAAACTTTTGATCAGGATCATTTGGGTAGTTTATGTTGTCATTATGATTTAAAAAGAGTAAAAACAGTTGATTGATAATAAATTACTTCAGCCAAACACTAACCATGAGTGAAAGAAAAGTTTTTGTGTTATCATTCATATTCTCTAAAAAAAATGGCCAAGAAATCCTAAATTCTGCCAGGGTATGTAAACTTATGAGCAGAGGCGGACAAATATTCATCTCTGTGTCTTTTATAAAATCTAGATTATTTCTTCACAAGCTAGGATAAATGGAATTTTATTACAAGACCAGAGACTTCATAATTTGCTAGTTCAAAGCAAATTAATTAAATAGATTAAAGGAGGCATGTTGAATGGGTTTGAAGTCAAATTGTTTGAAAATAATGTCAGAGGACCAATCTTCTGCGTTTAAAGTTTCTTGTAGAGGAGCAGATTTAAAAAAAATGCTTTAGAATCTGCAGACCCTCTTACAGAATGAGCAGAAAGGGACAAATCTATGCCTGCTACTTTCATAACCCATTTAACCCACCTTGAGATTCAGAAGCAATTCTTAGGGAAGATGTTTTAAGTTCATACTGTTTAAGACATATGACGACACAGAGAGATGGTTCAGAAGGTAAGTATGGATAGACTATAGTGGAAGAAAAGGCTTTAGTTGTTCGGTATAAAAGAAAAGTAACACCTTCGGGTGAGAAGCATTTAGAATTAAAGTCTTTAGCTTTAACATCAGAGACTCTATGAAAAGATATGAGACAAAGGAGAGTAGCAAGTTTAAAAGTAAAAACAAAAAAGCTACCTAGAGCTCTTAAGGGGCGCTCCCACACAATAGTGATCGGTCTCAATAAAACCTTCAAAAATAATAAATCATATACCAATTAAACCAAAAACACAAAACAACAAAATAATAATATAAAATAAAGTCCTGATACTCATGTATCATAAAATTCCTTGTGACGAGATATGCGGCTGCTCTCCTCTTCACCCTTCAAATGGCCCAAAACTAGAATAGTAAAAAGACAGAGGGGCTCCTTATGTGTATATTAGCCAATCTCTCAGACAGCACAAGGTGTAATTAATACGAGTGGGTACTCACATTTAGTAAGAGCACCCTTATGTGCTTGTGGACGATAGCTGATAGATTCAGGTGTATCAGCTCACCTATCTCCAATGATCTGGAACTCTCCAAAGGACCAAAAGTAGTTTGTGCACAAACACTCTTAAAATCATAAGCTTTTCTGGTTCAAAATAAGTTTTTAGAAACAAATAAAAGCAAATGCAGAGTGTCGGGGCAAACTAGTGCTCCCTTACAACATGCAACGCGTTTCTCAGCCTTAAACAAGTGGCCGTTTCATCAGGCATGACATACACAATTGTAATGGTCCTTTTAAACAGAGTTAAACCAATCAGATGCGTTTTTTAGTGTTAACACTCATATAAAATGATTGCTTCCAGTGCAATTTGAAAATCAATTACTGTGAAGCACATAAAGTTTGCAATGACAATTCTTTAGAAACAAATATTTATATACCAAAGTTTAAATAATTCTACCTACTAATGATCATTAATTCAGATATACTATAAGGTATATATTAAACCATGGGTTTACTATGTATTTATGAATTAATTATAGTTAGATCGTAGTATACTCTGAATTAATGATCATTAGTAGATAGAATAATTTAGAAACTTTGGTATATAAATATTTGTTTCTAAAGAATTGTCATTGCAAACTTGTTGTGCTTCACGGTAATTGATTTCCAAATTGCACTGAGAGCAATCATTGTATATGAGTAATATGTGTGTTAAAAAACGCATCTGATTGTGTAAAAGGACCATTACAATTGTGTATGTCATGCCTGATGAAACGGCCACTTGTTTAAGGCTGAGAAACGCGTTGCATGTTGTAAGGGAGCACTAGCTTGCCCCGACACTCTGTATTTGCTTTTCTTTGTTTTTTATAAAATAATTTTTAACCCCTTAATGACCACAGCACTTTTCCATTTTCTGTCCGTTTGGGACCAAGGCTATTTTTACATTTTTGCGGTGTTTGTGTTTAGCTGTAATTTTCTTCTTACTCATTTACTGTACCCACACATATTATATACCATTTTTCTCGCCTTTAAATGGACTATCTAAAGATACCATTATTTTCATCATATCTTATAATTTACTATAAAAAAAATTATAAAATATGAGGAAAAATGGAAAAAAACACACTTTTTGTAACTTTGACCCCCAAAATCTGTTACATATCTACAACCACCAAAAAACACCCATGCTAAATAGTTTCTAACTTTTGTCCTGAGTTTAGAAATACTCAATGTTTACATGTTCTTTGCTTTTTTTGCAAGTTATAGGGCCATAAATACAAGTAGCACTTTGCTATTTCCAAACCATTTTTTTCCAAAATTAGCGCTAGTTACATTAGAACGCTAATATCTTTCAGGAATCCCTGAATATCCCTTGACATGTATATATTTTTTTTTAGTAGACATCCCAAAGTATTGATCTAGGCCAATTTTGGTATATTTCATACCACCATTTCACCGCCAAATGCGATCAAATACAAAAAATCGTTCACTTTTTCACAAAATTTTTCACAAACTTTCGGTTTCTCACTGAAATTATTTACAAACAACTTATGCAATTATGGCATAAATGGTTGTAAATTCTTCTCTGGGATCCCCTTTGTTCAGAAATAGCAGACATATATGGCTTTGGCGTTGCTTTTTGGTAATTAGAAGGCCGCTAAATGCCACTGCGCACCACAAGTGTATTATGCCCAGCAGTTAAGGAGTTAATTAGGGAGCTTTTAGGGAGCTTGCAGGGTTAATTTTAGCTGTAGTGTAGTAGACAACCCAAAGTATTGATCTAGGCACATTTTGGTATATTTCATGCCACCATTTCACCGCCAAATGCGATCAAATTAAAAAAAACGTTAAATTTTTCACACTTTTAGGTTTCTCACTGAAATCATTTACAAACAGCTTGTGCAATTATGGCACAAATGGTTGTAAATCCTTCTCTGGGATCCCCTTTGTTCAGAAATAGCAGACATATATGGCTTTGGCATTGCTTTTTGGTAATTAGAAGGCCGCTAAATGCCGCTGCGCACCACACGGGTATTATGCCCAGCAGTGCAGGGGTTAATTAGGGAGCTTGTAGGGAGTTTGTATGGTTAATTTTAGCTTTAGTGTAGTGTAGTAGACAACCCAAAGTATTGATCTAGGTCCATTTTGGTATATTTCATGCCACCATTTTACCGCCAAATGCGATCAAATTAAAAAAAAAAAACAAGTTAAATTTTTCACAATTTTAGGTTTCTCACTGAAATAATTTACAAACAGCTTGTGCAATTATGGCACAAATGGTTGTAAATGCTTGTCTGGGATCCCCTTTGTTCAGAAATAGCAGACATATATGACTTTGGCGTTGCTTTCTGGTAATTAGAAGGCCGCTAAATCCTGCTGCGCCTCACACGTGTATTATGGCTAGCAGTGAAGGGGTTAATTAGGGAGTTTGTAGGGAGCTTGCAGGGTTAATTTTAGCTTTAGTGTAGAGATCAGCCTCCCACCTGACACATCCCACCCCCTGATCCCTCCCAAACAGCTCCCTTCCCTCCCCCACCCCACAATTGTCCCCGCCATCTTAAGTACTGGCAGAAAGTCTGCCAGTACTAAAATAAAAGGGTAGGATCCCCCCCAAAACCGCTCTCTAACCTTCCCCTCTGCCTTATTGGGGGCCATCTTGGGTACTGGCAGCTGTCTGCCAGTACCCAGTTTGCAAAAAAAAGTGCTTTTTTTTATTTGTTTGTTTTTTTTCTGTAGTGTAGCTTCCCCCCCACTCAGACAAACCCCCACCACCTTGCTGATCATTTTTTTTTTTACCTTTTAGACAATTTTTTAACATTTTTTATTAAAGCATTTTCTGTAGTGTAGCGGTTCCCACCCGCTCCCTCCCCGTGCACGCGCCCGCACTCCCGTGCACGCGCGCGTCCGTGCGCGCCCCCGGCCACCCCCGCCCACGATCCCGCCCCCCTCCACATCAGCAGGGCCATCAATGGCCGCCACCCGCCTCCCGGTCCGGCTCCCACCCACCAACGCAGTAAGCCACCGATCTCCGGTGCAGAGAGGGCCACAGAGTGGCTCTCTCTGCACCGGATGGCTTAAAAAGGTTATTGCAGGATGCCTCCATATCGAGGCATCACTGCAATAACCGGAAAGCAGCTGGAAGCGAGCAGGATCGCTTCCAGCTGCTTTCCACACCGAGGATGTGCAGGGTACGTCCTCAGGCGTTAATTGCCTTTTTCTTTCATGTAATTAGCAAGAGTCCATGAGCTAGTGACGTATGGGATATACATTCCTACCAGGAGGGGCAAAGTTTCCCAAACCTCAAAATGCCTATAAATACACCCCTCACCACACCCACAAATCAGTTTTTACAAACTTTGCCTCCTATGGAGGTGGTGAAGTAAGTTTGTGCTAGATTCTACGTTGATATGCGCTCCGCAGCAGGTTGGAGCCCGGTTTTCCTCTCAGCGTGCAGTGAATGTCAGAGGGATGCGAAGAGACTATTGCCTATTTGAATTCAATGATCTCCTTCTACGGGGTCTATTTCATAGGTTCTCTGTTATCGGTCGTAGAGATTCATCTCTTACCTCCCTTTTCAGATCGACGATATACTCTTATATATACCATTACCTATACTGATTCTCGTTTCAGTACTGGTTTGGCTTTCTACTACATGTAGATGAGTGTCCTGGGGTAAGTAAGTCTTATTTTCTGTGACACTCTAAGCTATGGTTGGGCACTTTTATATAAAGTTCTAAATATATGTGTTCAAACATTTATTTGCCTTGATTCAGGATGTTCAACGTTCCTTATTTCAGACAGTCAGTTTCATATTTGGGATAATGCATATGAATAAATCAAATTTTTTCTTACCTTAAAATTTGACTTTTTCCCTGTGGGCTGTTAGGCTCGCGGGGGCTGAAAATAATTCATTTTATTGCGTCATTCTTGGCGCTGACTTTTTTGGCGCAAATTTTTTTCTTTGTTTCCGGCGTCATACGTGTCACCGGAAGTTGCGTCATTTTTGACGTTTTTTTCGCCAAAAGTGTCGGCGTTCCGGATGTGGCATCATTTTTGGCACCAAAAGCATTTAGGCGCCAAATAATGTGGGCGTCTTTTTTGGCGCTAAAAAATATGGGCGTCACTATTGTCTCCACATTATTTAAGTCTCATTGTTTATTGCTTCTGGTTGCTAGAAGCTTGTTCACTGGCATTTTTTCCCATTCCTAAAACTGTCATTTAAGGAATTTGATCAATTTTGCTTTATATGTTGTTTTTTCTATTACATATTGCAAGATGTCCCAGATTGACCCTGAGTCAGAAGATACTTCTGGAAAATCGCTGCCTAGTGCTGGGTCTACCAAAGTTAAGTGTATTTGCTGTAAACTTGTGGTATCTGTTCCTCCAGCTGTTGTTTGTAATGAATGTCATGACAAACTTGTTAATGCAGATAATATTTCCTTTAGTAATGTTACATAACCTGTTGTTGTTCCTTCAACATCTAATACTCAGAGTGTTCCTGTTAACATAAGAGATTTTGTTTCTAAATCCATTAAGAAGGCTATGTCTGTTATTCCTCCTTCTAGTAAACGTAAAAGGTCTTTTAAAACTTCTCATATTTCAGATGAATTTTTAAATGAACATCATCGTTCTGATTCTGATCAAAACACTGGTTGTGATTTTATGCGCTAATGTACTGAATAAAATTCTCTCAATATGTTAAACAATTATTGCCAATGTTATATTAATTGTTATCTGTGATCTCCACTATAATGGTGTAAGGGAGATATACCTGTTAATTAGAAGCCTTTAGAATTAATGAAAACTATTTAAAAGGTTTAAGAATTCAAACAACCTCTAAAATTGTATAAAAATTGAATAAAAATCAGATAAAAATATAAACAATCCCTAATCTAAAAATTGATAACGACAATCAAACTCACTTGTTACAAATGGAAAATTGTATATACCATATATGATTTAAATGCACACAAAAGTCCATAGATGTAATGGCAGCCAATGGATGAAATTATAATATTTTGTAGTCCCAGATCACGCTTAGACTTAGAAAATTTAATCTTAAAAAGTTCTGTTAGACGTAAACACAGTACCTTAAATATTGAAGGCAAAAATTTCCTTATATTCCGTGGAAATTCCTGGATTTATGAGGTATAATGTTCAAATGAACCATAAAGAAAAAAATATATTTTTTTGATTGCAGTGCCACTGAAGTGCCGCCTGGTCCCAGCCAGCAATCCCACTGGTCTTGGCTCAGATATGGTTTACATGTAATGAATGAAAAGACAGGCGCACAAGGCACAATTCAAGTGTAGAGTTTTTATTATACTAATAAGACACACAGTTAGAAACACTTACTAGATTAAAATCAAGAGTCTGCATTGAGAGCATATGCTCATGGGATTATCGCAGCACCTGCAGCACCAGGGGGATAGATGTTCCTTCTCCTCTCCGTTCACAGTAAGAGCAATTGGGCGGCGGTGTTCCGGATCCTGTCACCCAACTCTTAGTAACACTGGTGATCAACAGTACTTGATCACTGCTTTCCCGTAAAGTCTTTGTTTTTGATGCCTGACGCGTTTCCCCCGACTCCGGTCGGGCTTTATCAAAGGCTGAATGGATTGGAACTGGCGCCTGTTTGTTTTAAAGGCGTGTCAACCAATCAGGTGGGAGGTGTGCGCTCATTGTCCAATCATTACTGGGGGGTGTGTGCGCATGTAAAAAAGTCCCGGATTGGGGTTAGAGACTTGTATATTTTCGCTTCATTGTGTACAATCGCTAAGCTTTATACATAATTTCATACAAAGAGCATATCAAACTTAGAAACTTACATAATACATATATACTGAAATGTTCAGAAAACAGATGAACAACATTATCATTGTTACGAACAAAATATATGTTGTATGTTGAAACACATTATATAAAGAGAAACAGCAGATGTACATTGTGTGTTTATAATACTACCTATGATGATTCCCTGATTTATATATTGTAGGTTATAAATGTTCTTTTGAATGTTTTTATTTATTTATATAACTAATATATAACCCTAATGAGAATTCCTATAATAAGCCTGAACAAAAGCATATGCGAGAATGAACAAATATGGATAAAAATATCGCTATGTAGTAATAAAATAAAAGTGAAGATTTCTATCCGTGTTCACTTCAGATTAAGTTTAAAAGTAAGATATATTTAATTCTTTAACTAGATGATGCAGATCAAATAATTTGAACAATCAAATAGTTGTTAACTAGATAATCCTTTTTCCTAAATGCATAAAAAAAAATTTTAAATTATTATAACGAGTGATCCTATTGATTTTTTGTTGATATATAGCAAAAATAAAAATTAATCCTAAAATTAAACTGTTCTGTATGTTTCTTATATTCTTAAGAATAACCATGTTCTTAAGTTGAATTTCTTTATGTTCTTGGTGATTATTAAAGGATACACTGAGAACAAGGTTAATGAAGGACATAATTTTGCTTTCAAAATTGATTGGTATGTTTGGTTGAGGAGTAATGAGATAGATTAAAAAAATTTATATCTCAAATAGTATAATATATTTAAAAAGCTATTCAAAATGTGTAATTGTTTTAAAATGTGCGATTGTATTAAAAAGAACAATTTTTAAAAAAAGTAAAAAATTCATAAAAAATTAAGAAAATTTAAGAATTGAACAAATTAAAGAATTTTCAGGAACATCATTACGGCATGGCAGGAGATATGTCATGAAGCAGGTTGCTCCCCACATGTTTCCAAATTTCTCCCCATTGTCGGAAATCCAAACTTTCTGCCTGGTCTAGGCGACGGACGTTTTATACAATGGTCGCGGAAGGGCTTGATCTACATTACGCAAATGATGGATGTAAATGTAAATGTATTAACTTTTGGAGAACTAAGTAATCAATTTTGTCTTACAAAGCATGATTTCTATGCATTTCTCCAAGTAAGGAACTATATAGGCGAACTTAAACAGAGACATGGGTCAGACTGGTCATTCAAGGATTTGCAACCTAAGATTAACATCTTTCTAACAGGACGCTACCCCATCTCTGCTCTCTACTCTCTTCTCAATCAGAACTCCGCCTTAGAACAATTAGATCATATAGTAGCTAAATGGCGCCCCACATTCCCACATATTGATAGACAGGTAATAATGGACACCTTCAAATTAATAGAAAGGAGCTGGGTTTTGACAGCTTGGAGAGAATCCCAAATTAAGATAGCCCTAATGACATATCTGACTCCAGCTAAATTATCAAGATGGTATAGAACTGATATTCCATGTGCCAGATGTAGTGCCACCTGCGCAGATTTTATACATTGTTTTTGGACTTGTCCTAAGATTGGGCAGTTTTGGGCTAAAGTAGTATATTGGATGAATGCAGTGCTGAGACTTAACTATACTATCCAGCCCATGGAGATCTTGTTCCTAGTTAAATTTCAAGGAACAGTCTGTAATTTAAAATTGATTAATATAATTATATTTCTGGGCAGAAACCTGATATTGAGAAAATGGAAAGCAAAAACGGCACCCACTTTGCGAGAGCTTAAACAAGCCCTGTTAATTCAGTGTATGTCTGAACATTACAATCTAAATGGTTTGCCCGATGATCGAGTAGAATTGTTCTTTAAACACTGGAAAGCGTTTATACTATCTTTACCAGTCGAGACACAAAATACCATAGTTAAACCATATGTTAAATCAGTTTTTTTCCAACTACAAGTCCTGGCGGGTATTTTTCCGAGTATTTGGCTATCCACTAACAATGTAGGACCATGATCGTGGGGGGATGGTTGGAGATGGAGAAAGCAACCCGCTTTTTTTTTTTTTTTTTTTTTTTTTTTCCTCCTCCTTTCTTTGTTTGTTCCTATAAAAGTTAATTAAATAGTTAATGGTATAAGAGTATAACAAAAAGAGTCTGCAGGGAGATCAGTTATTGAAATACTGTTAAGAGAATGCTTCAAGGTACTATTCCCACGAGTAATTTAATTTAGTTAATAGTGTAGAAGAATCTGAATTTATGTTTGAACATTAAGTGCTGCAACTGTCTGGATAAGTTTACTATATTGTTGAAGTATAATATATTAACAAAAGACAACGTGGACCTAGATTAGCCCTTCGGATTATTCTTAAGAGAATGAACCTGGGCGTCATCTGTATGAGTATTCAAATTTTGGTAATGGAAAAAGAAAAACTGTATTTACTTTGTTCTCTATTTCTGTACACTGTTTTTTTTTTTGGAAGATAATTGTTTTGACAACTTTTTTGTTATGCTGTTGAATTATAAATAAATATATAAAAAAAAAAAAAAAAGAACAATTTTTAAAAAAAGTAAAAAATTGATAAAAAATTAAGAAAATTTAAGAATTGAGAATTAGAAATACGATTTAAACTATTAAGAAATAAAACAAGGGAAAGGGATTTTACTAAAATTAATGCGAGCACTATGGATGTTCTAAAAGGACCAGGGAACATGGAAATTGGTGTATTTTCCTATATGAAAGCTGCCACATCTATATCAATGTTGAGGCCTAAGGGCTGTAGTGTTTTTAGCTTGTATATCCACTTTGTTTCTAATTTTCTTAGTTCAAGTAATCTATTCGGTTTTGTATGTGGCACTTGGTCAATTACTTGTATCCTTAAGGAACTAGGATTGCTCCTATGGCAATCTAAAAAATGTTTTGGGACGCTATGGTTTTCCATTTTTTCTTTAATATTGTACAGATGCTCGTTCGTCCTGCGTCTTATCTATCTTTTCGTGCGGCCTATATATAATAGGCCACATCCACATTCCAATAAGTAAACAACATATATTGAATCACAGTTGCTTCTAAAGTCTATGCTGTATGTTTCTGTGGATTGGCTATTATGGAATTGGGTGCTTTGTTTATGTGTTTGCACATATTACATCTAGTTTTTCCACATTTCATGGTACCTTTCCAGTTCGTTAGCCAATTGTCCATTTTTGGGTTAGTCTTGCTATTTGGAGTGGGTTTAATTCTACTAGGAGCTAGTATATTCTTCAAACTCCTCCCTTTTTTGTATGTAAAGGTAGGTTTTTCCTCAAGCTGTGGACCTAAAATAGGATCTGATTTTAAAATGGGCCAATGTTTGTTAATGATGTCTTCTAATTTTTTGGAACCTTGATTATATGTGGTTATAAATCTAATAGGGTTATTCTGTAAGGACTTAGATTTAACTAAATTATTATGCAAATTGGTCCCTATTGCTATTGAATCATCATTCAGTTTTTTCTCTCGAAAAAAAGACCTTCTATCTTTAGCAGCTATGTTTACTTTTGCTTTGTTTAGTGCCTCTGGATTATATCCTTTATCTAAAAATTTCTTCTCTAGGATATCTACTTCCATTTGTAATCTAAATTGTGTGTACAATTTCTCCTAATTCTTGAGAATTGACTTTTAGGAACATTATTTATCCAACTCTTCTTATGGGCACTTTTTGCTTGTATGAAGCTGTTACAGTCGGTAAGTTTCCTATAATTTTTAACAGCAATTTTACCTTGTTGGTCTTTAAACAAAATTAAGTCCAAAAATTCTATTTTTTCTTTTGAAACATTTTTTGTAAACTTTAGATTAAAATCATTACTATTTAGATGGTCCATAAAATCGTTAACTTGTTCTTCATTACCCTTCCATAGAATGATAATATCATCTATGTATCTCGCATAAATTAAAATATTATTGATAAAAGGGTTATTTTCCCATACATAATTATTCTCAAACGCATTCACATACAGATTTGCGTATGAGGGGGCAAATGTGGTACCCATTGCCGTCCCTCTTTTCTGTACATAAAATTTGTTTTCAAAATTAAAATAATTTCTGTGCAGGATAAATTTTATACTTTCTATTAAAAATTCTATTTGGTTAGGAGGAAAGGACCAATTTGATAATTCTAACTCCACTTTCTGGATACCATTAGAGTGTGGGATACATGTATAAAGCGATGCAACATCGCATGTTAACCAGGTCATATCCTCTTCCCAGTTTATCCCTTCAAATTTAGTGATTACTTCGGTAGTATCCTTTAAATATGCTCTGGTTGATTTTACCAGCGGTTGCAAGAAAAAATCTACATATTTTGAAAGCTTATCTGTGATAGACCCAATCCCGGAGATGATTGGTCTACCTGGAGGTTTTTTTTGATCCTTATGTACTTTTGGGAGATGGTATATGATTGGTATGTTTGGTTGAGGAGTATATATATATATTTGTATTCGTCGTCATTTAGTATCCCTTCCAGTTTTGCTTTAATTTATTTAACTCCTTGTTATAATTTTCGGTTGGGTCTGTTGACAACATTTGATAAGTATCTACATCCCCTAATAAGTTCATAGCCTCTTTTAGGTAATCCTCTCTCTTCTGCATTACTATCCCCCCGCCCTTATCGGCCGGGCGGATAATGATTTCTCTATTATCACTTAATTTTTTAAGGGATTTCCTTTCCAAGATGCTTAAATTATCGTTATGCTTAGTAATAAATCTATTTTCATCTTTGAATTGATCTTCTATCTCTTTAAATATTAATTTATTAAAAGTTGATATATATTCTCCTTGTGCTCCTACTGGGTTAAAAGTGGACTTGGCTTTAAAATTTGAATGCTGAATAATTGGTTCATTCTCATGAATAGATAAATTTGATATATTTAAAACATCATCATTAAAATCTTCATTTGATAAAATGTGGTCATTATTTTCAAGATTTTTTAAAATGTTAAGAGTCCCTAAATCCCCTGCTTCCAAATATTCCTTATTTGTTCTATCTCTATATTCTGGATTTTTTAAAAAATATCTTTTTAGCGTTAATTTTCTTACATATTTATGGATGTCGACAAACATCTCAAATTTGTTTGGTTTTGATTTTGGGGCGAAATTTAATCCTTTTTGTAGTAAAGATATATAATTATGGTCTAAATCGATTTGAGCTAGATTAAAAATGTCTTTTTTAGCCTCTCCTATTCTTTCCTTATGAGTTTTCCTCCTCTGTTTCCCCGTCTTCTTTTTCTAAAGATCTTTTTCTTTGTTTTGTTCTGTCCTGTTGTGGTGGATTGTGGTTTTTGGCCTGATCTGGGCCTAAAAAATGTTTGTCCTCATATATGTTTTTTGGTTTAGCCCCATTTCTTTCCCAATTGAACATGGTTGTACTGTTCTCATTATATGCGGGGGAATCAATTCTATTGTAATTCATACCTTGTCTTGCATCATTCCTTTCCCAATTTGGTGTTGTTCTATAACTATCCCTATGTGCAAGAGGGGCAAATCTATTAGAATTTGAACCTTGCCTGTAGTGGTTATTTACTGTATTAGCATTATCTCTCTGACTGTTTCTACGTCTCCATTGTAAGGGCTGGTTATTATAATTACTTTTATAGTTGTGATGATAACCATAAGAATCATTTGAATTATCATAATTCTTATTCTGATAATGAAAACCTTCCTCAGTATTAAATTGCCTATGTTGTCGTGGCTCAAATGATACTTTTCTTTGTATATGTTGCTTATTATAATTATTATTGTATTGACTTCTATTTGTATATGGTTCCCTAGGGTGAAATGCTGTATTTTTGTATTCATCTTACTTTTGAAAAATCTGCCGTATTTTCCACTATGGTAGATGCTGTAGTTTGCACTTTGTTTTCTTTTTTATATGTATATACTTTATTATTTTTGAAATCTTCTATATCTCTTTTGAGCTTTTTCTGTTTGTTGTTTTGTAGCTCCCTATCTAGTTGGCTCACTCTATATTGGATACTTTTATTGCGAGTTATCCATTTCTCTATATTTTTGAATGGCTGGATTTGATTAACTACCTCCTCGATTTCTACCTTTAATTTGTTCGATTCTTTAATTTGTTCAATTCTTAAATTTTCTTAATTTTTTATCAATTTTTTACTTTTTTTAAAAATTGTTCTTTTTAATACAATCGCACATTTTAAAACAATTACACATTTTGAATAGCTTTTTAAATATATTATACTATTTGAGATATAAATTTTTTTAATCTATCTCATTACTCCTCAACCAAACATACCAATCAATTTTGAAAGCAAAATTATGTCCTTCATTAACCTTGTTCTCAGTGTATCCTTTAATAATCACCAAGAACATAAAGAAATTCAACTTAAGAACATGGTTATTCTTAAGAATATAAGAAACATACAGAACAGTTTAATTTTAGGATTAATTTTTATTTTTGCTATATATCAACAAAAAATCAATAGGATCACTCGTTATAATAATTTAAATTTTTTTTTTATGCATTTAGGAAAAAGGATTATCTAGTTAACAACTATTTGATTGTTCAAATTATTTGATCTGCATCATCTAGTTAAAGAATTAAATATATCTTACTTTTAAACTTAATCTGAAGTGAACACGGATAGAAATCTTCACTTTTATTTTATTACTACATAGCAATATTTTTATCCATATTTGTTCATTCTCGCATATGCTTTTGTTCAGGCTTATTATAGGAATTCTCATTAGGGTTATATATTAGTTATATAAATAAATAAAAACATTCAAAAGAACATTTATAACCTACAATATATAAATCAGGGAATCATCATAGGTAGTATTATAAACACACAATGTACATCTGCTGTTTCTCTTTATATAATGTGTTTCAACATACAACATATATTTTGTTCGTAACAATGATAATGTTGTTCATCTGTTTTCTGAACATTTCAATATATATGTATTATGTAAGTTTCTAAGTTTGATATGCTCTTTGTATGAAATTATGTATAAAGCTTAGCGATTGTACACAATGAAGCGAAAATATACAAGTCTCTAACCCCAATCCGGGACTTTTTTACATGCGCACACACCCCCCAGTAATGATTGGACAATGAGCGCACACCTCCCACCTGATTGGTTGACACGCCTTTAAAACAAACAGGCGCCAGTTCCAATCCATTCAGCCTTTGATAAAGCCCGACCGGAGTCGGGGGAAACGCGTCAGGCATCAAAAACAAAGACTTTACGGGAAAGCAGTTATCAAGTACTGTTGATCACCAGTGTTACTAAGAGTTGGGTGACAGGATCCGGAACACCGCCGCCCAATTGCTCTTACTGTGAACGGAGAGGAGAAGGAACATCTATCCCCCTGGTGCTGCAGGTGCTGCGATAATCCCATGAGCATATGCTCTCAATGCAGACTCTTGATTTTAATCTAGTAAGTGTTTCTAACTGTGTGTCTTATTAGTATAATAAAAACTCTACACTTGAATTGTGCCTTGTGCGCCTGTCTTTTCTTTCATTACCTGTTCTGATTCTGATAATGATTCCTCTGGTTCAGAGGATTCTGTTTCAGAGGTTGATGCTGATAAATCTTCATATTTATTCAAAATGGAATTTATTCGTTCTTTACTTAAAGAAGTCTTAATTGCATTAGAAATAGAGGATTCTGGTCCTCTTGATAGTAAATCTAAACGTTTAAATAAGGTTTTTAAATCTCCTGTAGTTATTCCAGAAGTTTTTCCTGTCCCTGATGCTATTTCTGAAGTAATCTCCAGGGAATGGAATAATTTGGGTAATTCTTTTACTCCTTCTAAACGTTTTAAGCAATTATATCCTGTGCCATCTGACAGATTAGAGTTTTGGGACAAAATCCCTAAGGTTGATGGGGCTATCTCTACTCTTGCTAAACGTACTACTATTCCTACGGCAGATAGTACTTCCTTTAAGGATCCTTTAGATAGGAAAATTGAATCCTTTCTAAGAAAAGCTTACTTATGTTCAGGTAATCTTCTTAGACCTGCTATATCTTTAGCGGATGTTGCTGCAGCTTCAACTTTTTGGTTAGAAGCTTTAGCGCAACAAGTAACAGATCATAATTCTCATAGCATTGTTAATCTTCTTCAACATGCTAATAACTTTATTTGTGATGCCATCTTTGATATCATTAGGGTTGATGTCAGGTATATGTCTCTAGCCATTTTAGCTAGAAGAGCTTTATGGCTTAAAACTTCGAATGCGGATATGTCTTCTAAGTCAACTTTGCTTTCCCTTTCTTTCCAGGGTAATAAATTATTTTGGTTCACAGTTGGATTCTATTATCTCAACTGTTACTGGAGGGAAAGGAACTTTTTTACCACAGGATAAAAAATCTAAAGGTAAATTTAGGTCTAATAATCGTTTTCGTTCCTTTCGTCACAATAAGGAACAAAAGCCTGATCCTTCACCCACAGGAGCGGTATCAGTTTGGAAACCATCTCCAGTCTGGAATAAATCCAAGCCTTTTAGAAAACCAAAGCCAGCTCCAAAGTCCACATGAAGGTGCGGCCCTCATTCCAGCCCAGCTGGTAGGAGGCAGATTACGATTTTTCAAAGAAATTTGGATCAATTCAATTCACAATCTTTGGATTCAGAACATTGTTTCAGAAGGGTACAGAATTGGCTTCAAGATAAGGCCTCCTGCAAAAAGATTTTTTCTTTCCCGTGTCCCAGTTAATCCAGCGAAGGCTCAAGCATTTCTGAAATGTGTTTCAGATCTAGAGTTGGCTGGAGTAATTATGCCAGTTCCAGTTCTGGAACAGGGACTGGGGTTTTATTCAAATCTCTTCATTGTACCAAAGAAGGAGAATTCCTTCAGACCAGTTCTGGATTTAAAAATATTGAATCATTATGTAAGGATACCAACATTCAAAATGGTAACTATAAGGACTATCCTGCCTTTTGTTCAGCAAGGGCATTATATGTCCACAATAGATTTACAGGATGCATATCTGCATATTCCGATTCATCCAGATCACTTTCAGTTTCTGAGATTCTCTTTCCTAGACAAGCATTACCAGTTTGTGGCTCTGCCGTTTGGCCTAGCAACTGCTCCAAGGATTTTTACAAAGGTTCTCGGTGCCCTTCTGTCTGTAATCAGAGAACAGGGTATTGTGGTATTTCCTTATTTGGACGATATCTTGGTACTTGCTCAGTCTTCACATTTAGCAGAATCTCATACGAATCGACTTGTATTGTTTCTTCGAGATCATGGTTGGAGGATCAATTTACCGAAAAGTTCATTGATTCCTCAGACAAGGGTAACCTTTTTAGGTTTCCAGATAGATTCAGTGTCCATGACTCTGTCTCTGACAGACAAGAGACGTCTAAAATTGATTTCAGCTTGTCGAAACCTTCAGTCTCAATCATTCCCTTCGGTAGCCTTATGCATGGAAATTCTAGGTCTTATGACTGCTGCATCGGACGCGATCCCCTTTGCTCGTTTTCACATGCGACCTCTTCAGCTCTGTATGCTGAACCAGTGGTGCAGGGATTACACAAAGATATCTCAAATGATATCTTTAAAACCGATTGTACGACACTCTCTGACGTGGTGGACAGATCACCATCGTTTAGTTCAGGGGGCTTCTTTTGTTCTTCCGACCTGGACTGTAATTTCAACAGATGCAAGTCTGACAGGTTGGGGAGCTGTTTGGGGGTCTCTGACAGCACAAGGGGTTTGGGAGTCTCAGGAGGTGAGATTACCAATCAATATTTTGGAACTCCGTGCAATTTTCAGAGCTCTTCAGTCATGGCTTCTTCTAAAGAGAGAATCGTTCATTTGTTTTCAGACAGACAATGTCACAACTGTGGCATATATCAATCATCAAGGAGGGACTCACAGTCCTCTGGCTATGAAAGAAGTATCTCGAATACTGGTATGGGCGGAATCCAGCTCCTGTCTAATTTCTGCGGTTCATATCCCAGGTATAGACAATTGGGAAGCGGATTATCTCAGTCGCCAAACGTTACATCCGGGTGAATGGTCTCTTCACCCAGAGGTATTTCTTCAGATTGTTCAAATGTGGGGACTTCCAGAAATAGATCTGATGGCTTCTCATCTAAACAAGAAACTTCCCAGGTATCTGTCCAGATCCAGGGATCCTCAGGCGGAAGCAGTGGATGCATTGTCACTTCCTTGGAAGTATCATCCTGCCTATATCTTTCCGTCTCTAGTTCTTCTTCCAAGAGTAATCTCCAAGATGCTGAAGGAATGCTCGTTTGTTCTGCTGGTGGCTCCAGCATGGCCTCACAGGTTTTGGTATGCGGATCTTGTCCGGATGGCCTCTTGCCAACCGTGGACTCTTCCGTTAAGACCAGACCTTTTGTCACAAGGTCCTTTTTTCCATCAGGATCTCAAATCCTTAAATTTGAAGGTATGGAGATTGAACGCTTGATTCTTAGTCAAAGAGGTTTCTCTGACTCTGTGATTAATACTATGTTACAGGCTCGTAAATCTGTATCTAGGAAGATATATTATCGAGTTTGGAAGACTTACATTTCTTGGTGTCTTTCTCATCATTTTTCCTGGCATTCTTTTAGAATTCCGAGAATTTTACAGTTTCTTCAGGATGGTTTGGATAAAGGTTTGTCTGCAAGTTCCTTGAAAGGACAAATCTCTGCTCTTTCTGTTCTTTTTCACAGAAAGATTGCTAATCTTCCTGATATTCATTGTTTTGTACAAGCTTTGGTTCGTATAAAACCTGTTATTAAATCAATTTCTCCTCCTTGGAGTTTGAATTTGGTTCTGGGGGCTCTTCAAGCTCCTCCGTTTGAACCTATGCACTGGACATTAAATTACTTTCTTGGAAAGTTTTGTTTCTTTTGGCCATCTCTTCTGCTAGAAGAGTTTCTGAATTATCTGCTCTTTCTTGTGAGTCTTCTTTTCTGATTTTTCATCAGGATAAGGCGGTGTTGCGAACTTCTTTTAAATTTTTACCTAAGGTTGTGAATTCTAATAACATTAGTAGAGAAATTGTGGTTCCTTCATTGTGTCCTAATCCTAAGAATTCTAAGGAGAGATCATTGCATTCTTTGGATGTAGTTAGAGCTTTGAAATATTATGTTGAAGCTACTAAGAATTTCCGAAAGACTTCTAGTCTATTTGTTATCTTTTCCGGTTCTAGGAAAGGTCAGAAGGCCTCTGCCATTTCTTTGGCATCTTGGTTGAAATCTTTAATTCATCATGCTTATGTCGAGTCGGGTAAAACTCTGCCTCAAAGGATTACAGCTCATTCTACTAGGTCAGTTTCTACTTCCTGGGCGTTTAGGAATGAAGCTTCGGTTGATCAGATTTGCAAAGCAGCAACTTGGTCTTCTTTGCATACTTTTACTAAATTCTACCATTTTGATGTGTTTTTCTTCTTCTGAAGCAGTTTTTGGTAGAAAAGTACTTCAGGCAGCTGTTTCAGTTTGATTCTTCTGCTTATAATTTCAGTTTTTTTCATTATAAGATTTAAACTTTATTTTGGGTGTGGATTATTTTCAGCGGAATTGGCTGTCTTTATTTTATCCCTCCCTCTCTAGTGACTCTTGCGTGGAAGATCCACATCTTGGGTAGTCATTATCCCATACGTCACTAGCTCATGGACTCTTGCTAATTACATGAAAGAAAACATAATTTATGTAAGAACTTACCTGATAAATTCATTTCTTTCATATTAGCAAGAGTCCATGAGGCCCACCCTTTTTGTGGTGGTTATAATTTTTTTGTATAAAGCACAATTATTCCAATTCCTTATTTTTTATGCTTTCGCACTTTTTTCTTATCACCCCACTTCTTGGCTATGCGTTAAACTGATTTGTGGGTGTGGTGAGGGGTGTATTTATAGGCATTTTGAGGTTTGGGAAACTTTGCCCCTCCTGGTAGGAATGTATATCCCATACGTCACTAGCTCATGGACTCTTGCTAATATGAAAGAAATTAATTTATCAGGTAAGTTCTTTCATAAATTATGTTTTTTTGAGGACGTACCCTGCACGTCCTCAGTCGTTAAGGGGTTAATAAGGTTTATGTAACACATACAGGTATTTAATAATTAGAAGCACATCAACATAACATGCCTGAAAGTATGTAAAAGGTATTTGTACCTTGGAAAAACCTCAGTTTTGAATAATAGCGTGATAGATATCCCTTTATATAGTAAAAGATAATGAAGAATAATTTCCCCTTAGGAAGATGTATCAGCCGCTCTTGAACTGCAAATAACTGAGCAAATTTAACTCCTTTTGGGACCAAGGCTATTTTTACATTTCTGCTGTGTTTGTTTAGCTGTAATTTTCCTCTTACTCATTTACTGTACCCACACATATTATATACTGTTTTTCTCGCCATTAAATGGACTTTCTAACGATACCATTATTTTCATCATATCTTATAATTTACTCGAATTTTTTTTATAAAGTATGATGAAAAAATGGGAAAAAAACACACTTTTTCTAACTTTGACCCCCAAAATTTGTTACACATCTACAACCACCAAAAAACACCCCTGCTAAATAGTTTCTAAATTTTGTCCTGAGTTTAGAAATTGTAATGTCCCTTTAAGACATTCCACTTCCATCCCTTACCCCCTATAAATAGCCACTTCCTGTATAGATCTTTGCTTGATTATTTTGTATTTTTCCTCCTACGTTTGGAAACTCAGTCTCAACTGATCAAGTCTGATTAAATATAACTCTTAGATCTCATTCCTCCTAAGGAAATCCAGGACGCAATACCTCTACAACAAGAATTCTTTCATAACCTTTAACTTTTGTCTTACTTATCTCCTCAGTGTAAGGTGTTAGCTGCTCTCTCAGTCTGTCACCGGATCACCTATACCGGACTTCAAACATACCGCCTTCCCTCCTCAGAACCCACAGGATACATCTACAACTTCGGACAAACTATCACGCTGTGATAAAGTCACAAAACTCATGCTGTACTTCACAGGTACTTACTTCAATAACGTATTCGCTGCACTCTTTCCTTCCTCACTATAGAACCGTGAGCAAGTCTGCTCACAAAACAGGAAGAAGGTTTCAGATTCATCCGCCATCACAGCGTCTCACGCTGCACCGCTCCAAGAGCAGGAGAACTAAAGGTATTGCTACTTACTAACAAATTGTTGCATAATTGTACTTACAAGTCAAAACTATATCCTCATTTGCTACTTAATCTGCAATTCCTCTAATGTATAACTAAGAACTCTCTCACTGAATCTAGTTATAAAGACGGTTATTCACAGTAGCAGTCACATTTCATTACTGGTTTTCTGTTGTGCAGTTTCACTCAATTGTATAACCGAAATCTGCTTGACTAAGTTTTCACTGATTTATTTTGTGAGTCGCTTTTGATAAAATCGCTAGCTCTTATAAAGCCTTTAATAAGAAAGATATTATTAGGTATTAAGAGCTAGATACAAAACCATATATATAATCATAGTCAACCTAAACATAACATAATAATCAAGCCTAAAAAGGAATGGATGCTCAGGCCATTAAAACAGAGTTTGAAACTCTAAATCAAAAAGTTGATTATCTTGCAAGGGCACTCACTGACTTACAAGCAGAGAACACTGCACTAAAGAATATTTACAAAGAGATCATAACCCCTAGAAATTCAGATCCCCCTGAACCACACATTAACCCACCTCCAGTATTCTCAGGGAAAAGGTCGGATTTTAGAGGTTTTAAAAATGCTTGCCTCCTCCTTTTTTCTATGAAACCTCGCACCTATCACACAGAAAAGATAAAAGTGTGTACAGTCATATCCTACTTAACCGGTGAACCCAGGGCCTGGGCGAACCGATTTTTTGAAACTGAAGATGAAACCCTAGACTCACTTGATTCATTTTTTTCCTCCATGGCCTCACTATATGAGGATGCCAATACACAGATAAACGCAGAAACCAAACTCAGAGCTTTGAGACAAGGGAAACGTCCTGTAGAGGATTATGTCACGGAATATCAAATGTGGGCCACAGACACCTTGTGGAATGACATCACGTTGCGGAATCAATTCAGACTCGGCCTTAATGACAATTTGAAGGATGAGATATCCAGGGTAGAGATGCCTGACACCTTAAACGGACTCATCAAGCTGTCTACCACTTTAGACCGCAGACTGAGAGAACGCCGCACTGAGAGATTATGCACGGACGTGACTCAAAGGAGACCCATAGCAACTTACATTGACAGAAATACCCCTGTATCTGTGCCCATGGAGATTGGCGTTATCAAGGCTCCACTCACACCTGAAGAGAAAGCTAGAAGGCGCATCTCGAACCTATGTCTTTACTGCGCTAGTAAGGAACACTCTGTAACAACATGTCCCATATTGCAACGTACAAAGAAGGGTAAGCCATCACACCTTTACACTGTTTCCCTACAGAAAGACAATCATGCACTCACTATGGTTTTATTTTTGCAGTGGGAATCTCATCAGGTCAAGACTGAAGCCTTAATTGACTCTGGTGCTTATGGTTGCTTTATAGATGCCTCTTTTGTTTCACAAAATAAAATACCTACTATCACAAAGAAAAATCCTCTCTTTCTTAAGGTAATAGATGGTTCTTTTATCCAAAATGGACCATTAACCCATCATACTGTACCTTTACTGATTCACACAACAGATGGACATGTAGAGTATCAAAGTTTCGACATAATACCAACAGCAATCCATACTGTCATATTAGGGTTACCTTGGTTAGTAAAACATAACCCTAGTATTAATTGGGAGAATTTTAAGATTACCTTCACTTCACTATTTTGCAAAAACACTTGTTTTCCACAACAAAACATTGGCACACTACAAACAGTCATACCACCTGAATACCAGGACTTATCCGATGTCTTTGATATTAAAGAAGCTGACACATTACCACCCCATAGGACTTTCGACTGTCCCATAGATTTAATTCCAGGTTCAGTACCTCATTTTGGTAAAATATATCCATTGTCGCAACAAGAATTACAGTATCTTAGGGATTATTTAGACGACAGTCTCAGAAAGGGTTTTATAGTACCTTCTGTATCACCTGCTGCAGCAGGCATTTTCTTCGTGAAAAATAAAGATCACACACTGAGGCCCATTATTGATTATAGGGCTCTGAATGCAGTTACCATCAAGAATCGCTACCCACTTCCACTCATCCCTGAACTTTTGGAACGCCTCAATGGTGCCACTATTTTCACCAAACTCGATCTAAAAGGGGCGTATAATTTGATTAGGATTAAAGAAGGGGATGAGTGGAAGACTGCTTTCAGAACCCGATACGGGCTTTTTGAATATAGGGTCATGCCTTTTGGGCTCTGCAATGCCCCGGCAACTTTTCAGAGTTTCATAAATGAAATATTCAAAGACCTCGTTGACATCTGCGTCATAATATACTTAGACGATATTCTAATATACTCTAGAACCACTGCAGAACATATAAAACATGTCAGATGGGTCCTGATGAGGTTGCGTGAACATAAACTGTTCGCGAAACTAGAGAAATGCCTCTTCCATGTAAACAGAATTAAATTTCTTGGATATATAGTCACCCCTGATAGGATTGAAATGGACCCTGAAAAAGTATCTGCGATAAAAGATTGGCCCCAACCTAAAACAGTGAGATCTTTACAAAGGTTTCTTGGGTTCACAAATTTTTACCACAGATTTATTCGTAACTTTTCTACCATAGTAAAACCTTTGACCAAATTAACTACAACAAAAACTAGGTACAGCTGGACCAACGAAGCTGAGACCTCTTTCAGGTTATTAAAAGAAAAATTCTTAACAGCACCCATTCTATCTATTCCAGATCACACTTGTGAGTTTGTATTAGAGACAGATGCCTCAGACACTGGTCTCGGGGCAATTCTCTCCCAAAGGAATGCTATAGATGGGATACAACATCCAGTTGCCTATTACTCTAGGATGTTACAACCAGCTGAGTTAAACTATACAATAGGGGATAAAGAGTTATTGGCCATTAAGACCGCCTTAGAGGTTTGGAGACATATTTTAGAAGGAACAGACAAACCTTTTATAATATACACAGATCATAAGAATCTTCAATATTTACGTCAAAGTAAAACTCTCTCCTCAAAACAGGTACGGTGGTCCCTATTTTTAGATAGGTTTAACTTCTTGATAACCTATAGGCCAGGTCATTTAAACACAAAGGCAGATGCTCTCTCACGTTTACATGAGCAAACTCAGAAGTCCGAAAACACCATGACTCTTATACCACCTCACAAAGTCGTAGGAAAGCTTACACCACTTGAAGACGACATCATCCAGGCACTCCAGACAGACATTATACCTAGTATACCATCCTTGAGAAAGGATCACACTGGTCTCTACTACTACTATGACAAGTTATACATTCCCCGACAACTTAGAACTTACATATTACAACAGTTCCATGATACCCCACTTTCTGGTCACCAAGGTATAGTTAAAACCAAAGAAGCAATCAATAGATACTTCTGGTGGCCCAAGATAGCTGACTCCATCCAGCAATACATCGTATCCTGTACAGTATGTGCTAGAAACAAAACAGAAAGATTGAAACCTATTGGTCTCCTCACTCCTTTGCCACTCCCGGATACTCCTTGGACTGTTATATCTATGGACTTTATTGTCGACCTACCATATTCTCAAAACCATAACACCATCATGGTAGTTGTCGACCATCTCACGCGATTGGCACATTTCATACCTTTAACTTCTTTGCCATCTGCAACTGAGACTGCTGATGCTTTCATAAAAAACATTGTGCGTCTTCATGGTATACCTCAATCCGTCATTACGGATCGTGGATCCCAATTCACCTCTCATTTCTGGAGGGCTTTATGTTTGGCTTTACGTATAAAGTCTAGACTAACCACAGCATATCATCCCCAAGCTAATGGACTCACTGAAAGAGTTAATGGGATATTGGAGCAGTATCTTCGTTGCTACACCACTCATTTACAAGACGATTGGTTCTCTTTGCTCCCGTTAGCCGAATTCTCATACAATAATTCAGTCTCTGCTTCAACCAAGTTAAGTCCTTTCTTTGCCACCTACGGTTACCATCCTCAAACTGTCCAGATCTCTCGGGTACATTCTGATTCTCCAGCAGCTACTTCATACCTCACTAATCTTAAGGAGTCCCTTGTTCTCCTAAAGGAACATTTGAAATCTGCTAAGCTTTCGCAAAAACATTATTATGACCTAAGACATAGGGACAGTCCGAATTATAAACTGGGCGACTTAGTCTGGTTATCCACTAAATACCTCAGATTATCAGTTCCTTGCCGGAAATTGGCTAATCAGTTCATTGGACCTTTTCCGATAAAAAAGATACTCAATCCGACTTCTATTACACTGGATCTCCCGAGGAAATACAGGATACATCCCACATTCCATGTGGCACTCTTAAAACCTTATGTCCAAGACACTTTCAGGGACTGCCCAAGTAAACCACCTCCACCTATTCGATTGGAGGACCACGTTGAATATGAGTTGGATTCTATACTGGACTCTCGGACTTTCCGTGGTCACTTTGAGTACCTAGTTCGTTGGAAGGGCTATGGTCCTGAGGAGGATTCTTGGGTGCCCAAGTCACATATCCATGCCGATCGTCTGTTGGATGCATTTCATGCGA
The DNA here is from genome assembly GCF_027579735.1 of Bombina bombina. Lineage (NCBI taxonomy): Eukaryota > Metazoa > Chordata > Amphibia > Anura > Bombinatoridae > Bombina > Bombina bombina. Next base: position 122,818,444 of record NC_069503.1, read on the forward strand.
GATACCCTACCAAACCTGCATCCTCGGAGCGGATGCTTAGAGGGGGGGGGATCTGTAATGTCCCTTTAAGACATTCCACTTCCATCCCTTACCCCCTATAAATAGCCACTTCCTGTATAGATCTTTGCTTGATTATTTTGTATTTTTCCTCCTACGTTTGGAAACTCAGTCTCAACTGATCAAGTCTGATTAAATATAACTCTTAGATCTCATTCCTCCTAAGGAAATCCAGGACGCAATACCTCTACAACAAGAATTCTTTCATAACCTTTAACTTTTGTCTTACTTATCTCCTCAGTGTAAGGTGTTAGCTGCTCTCTCAGTCTGTCACCGGATCACCTATACCGGACTTCAAACATACCGCCTTCCCTCCTCAGAACCCACAGGATTCATCTACAACTTCGGACAAACTATCACGCTGTGATAAAGTCACAAAACTCATGCTGTACTTCACAGGTACTTACTTCAATAACGTATTCGCTGCACTCTTTCCTTCCTCACTATAGAACCGTGAGCAAGTCTGCTCACAAAACAGGAAGAAGGTTTCAGATTCATCCGCCATCACAGCGTCTCACGCTGCACCGCTCCAAGAGCAGGAGAACTAAAGGTATTGCTACTTACTAACAAATTGTTGCATAATTGTACTTACAAGTCAAAACTATATCCTTATTTGCTACTTAATCTGCAATTCCTCTAATGTATAACTAAGAACTCTCTCACTGAATCTAGTTATAAAGACGGTTATTCACAGTAGCAGTCACATTTCATTACTGGTTTTCTGTTGTGCAGTTTCACTCAATTGTATAACCGAAATCTGCTTGACTAAGTTTTCACTGATTTATTTTGTGAGTCGCTTTTGATAAAATCGCTAGCTCTTATAAAGCCTTTAATAAGAAAGTTATTATTAGGTATTAAGAGCTAGCTACAAAACCATATATATAATCATAGTCAACCTAAACATAACAGAAATACCCAATGTTTACATTTTCTTTGCTTTTTTTGCAAGTTATAGGGCAATAAATACAAGTAGCACTTTGCTATTTCCAAACCATTGGAACACTGATATCTGTCAGGAATCCCTGAATATCCCTTGACATGCATATTTTTTTTTTAGAAGACAACCCAAAGTATTGATCTATGCCCATTTTGGTATATTTCATGCCACCATTTCACCGCTAAATGAGATCAAATAAAAAAAAGTTCATTTTTTCACAAACTTTAGGTTTCTTAATGAAATTATTTACAAACAGCTTGTGCAATTATGGCACAAATGGTTGTAAAAGCTTATCTGGGATCCCCTTTGTTCAGAAAAAGCAGACATATCATTTTTGCATTGCTTTTTGGTAAATAGAAGTCCTTTAAATGCCGTTGAGCATCACACGTGTATTATGCCCAGCAGTAAAAGTGTTAATTATGGAGCTTGTAGGGTTAATTTTAGCTTTAGTGTAGTGTAGTAGACAACCCAGAGTATTGATCTAGGCCCATTTTGGTATATTTCATGCCACCATTTCACAGCCAAATGCGATCAGATAAAAAAAAATCTTTCACTTTTTCACAAACTTTAGGTTTCTCACTGAAATTATTTACAAACAGCTTGTGCAATTATGGCACAATGGTTGTAAATACTTTTCTGGGATCCCCTTTGTTCAGAAATAGCAGACATATATGTCTTTGGCGTTGCTTTTTGGCAATTAGAAGGCCGCTAAATGCCGCTGCGCACCACACTTGTATTATGCCCAGCGGTGAAGGGTTAATTAGGTAGCTTGTAGGGAGCTTGCAGGGTTAATTTTAGCTTTAGTGTAGAGATCAGCCTCCCACCTGACACATCCCACCCCCTGATCCCTCCCAAACAGCTCCCTTCCCTCCCCCACCCCACAATTGTCCCCGCCATCTTAAGTACTGGCAGAAAGTCTGCCAGTACTAAAATAAAAAATAAAAATAGTGTTTTTTTTTTTTTTAATATTCTGTGGTGTAGGATCCCCCCATAGCCCCCAACCTCCCTGATCCCCCCCAAACAGCTCTCTAACCCTCCCCCTCTAGCTTATTGTGCGCCATCTTGAGTACTGGCAGCTGTCTGCCAGTACCCAGTTTGCCATAAATTATGTTTTTATATATATATAAATATATATATATATATATACACTTTTCTGTAGTGTAGCTGCCCCCCCTCAATAACCCGCTCCCAGATCCCTTAAATAAAAATTCCCCCCCTCCTCTCTCCCACCTTATCCTAAGCAAATCAAATCAAATTGTGCCATAGTGTAGCGTTCTCACCCATGCTTGCACCGCCCACCCGCCTGGCACCCCCGCATGTGATCCCGCCCCCCTCTGACGCACTTCCCCAATCGATGGTCGCCCACCCACCTCCCTGCAATGGCTCCCACTCACCAATGATCGTGACCATCAATGTCCGATGCAGAGAGGGCCACAGAGTGGCTCTCTCTGTATCGGATGGCTAAAATTTTTATTACAGGATGCCTCAATATCGAGGCATCACTGCAATAACATGAAAGCGGCTGGAAGCGATCAGGATCGCTTCCACCGCTTGAAAACACTAACGAAGTACAGGGTACGTCCTTGGTCATTAACGACTGTTTTTTTGGTCGCTAAGGGGTTAAAGAGGGAGCTATAAGGGATTATGATTGGAAGGACCACTTGTGGGTCCGTTGTCTGAAATGAACAAACATAATAATAATAATAATAGCTTGTTTATATAAATAATATGATTACAAATGCGGTGTTTGCAAGATAAACCGCAAAATTATACTCTGGACACAGTTGAAATGTGCCAGAATATATTAGTAGGGGTTGGGGGCAGGAGTTTGAAGAACTGGCTAAACGGCTGAAGAGCTAAATTATGTACTATTCATGGGATAGAGAAGGACAAGTATATAACATAAAAGAAGTAAACTTCTAATTATAGAGATGGGTTGTTTTGATTTAGGTATTAGTGATGGCTTCCCTGAATTGCTTAAAAAGAGAGAATGGTTATTCCGCTAAAATGTCTTATGGAGTTAAAGACTGAACTGCGTTTCAGTCACGTTGCTTACTTCTAAGAAAGTTGTACATGGTGTTAGTAATAGGAGTGTAAGTAAGAAGCACACTAGGCCCTTTGCAACTTTAAAATCAGGGATAATTGGAGTAGTTTTATCTGTGTACGTATAATTTCCCAATTATCAAATTACTATAGAAATTATATCTGACTAAAGTTGGAGGCTTTTCTATCTCCAGATGGGCCAAAACTAAGCAGGTTATGTGTCTAACATTCAATCAAAGGGCTTTATCTGGTTTTTATGAAAACATATCATGGGAGATCAAAAACAGGCAAAACCTTTAAACACAGCAGAACACTGAGTTCAAAAAACATCTGTCAGTATATAGAAGTTTAAATTGAAGAATAGAATATCAAGCACCCAGAATATGTACCATAATGTGTTGATACAGTATATAGGTAATACGCACTTTCATGTCTGATTATCAGTAGACATATAATATGAAGATCAAAGCAGATATATTTAAAAACTAAAAAAGTAATAGTAGATGTTGTGTTTGTTTGTTTCATAAAACAGCTGTGGAATAGTTAACCATAGGTAGAGCCAATATATATTTCACTCTAATTCATAGTTTCTCAGATACCCTATGTATTGTCACTTGTATATTCAGGGGCTACTAGCCATTATAGTGATATTGAAGGCAATAGGGAAATATCAAAAAAGGGTGAGCGGAATGCGGCATGATAGAATGGTCTGGCTAAGTAAAGGGCATCTAGGGTTTTTATGATAAAGTGCCATACAATAAGGTCAGAGATAAGTAAAGTAGTAGTGGCCATGTTTAATATCCACTGGTGATCTTATTTCCCTATTTTCAATATACAGTATATATTGTATCAGAGAGGAGTGGAAGACATGTCCACCACTATATGAGTATAATAATAAACAAGCAATAATTCTAAAGCTTAACTATAGATAGTGGCAGGTTCTGATTATAAACATATCATGCAGACTTGATAGCAAACAAACCTCTAACTAAAACAGTATAAACATTCTATAAAACATCTGTGATCATAAAACTGTACATTTTGAAAAGTATATTAGCAAACTTGCCACTCAACTAGTAAGGCGGAAGACATAGTCTAATGGGGAGTTTAGCCAATGCCTCGTTTGAAGCCCTCCTGTGTAATAGGTGATCAACGAAAGAGGCCACAGCAAAATAGGGAAAATGTCAGATGTATATCGGCACAAACACACAAATAAGCCATGGGCAATAGTATTCTTGTTTTTCCATATCTGACATTCATCAGTTTACTGATGTGCATCTCTAAAGGAATCTTAGTCAGCACACAATCCGTTTCCTCCTCATTCTGCCGTACAAGATCAAAAGATTTCTCTGGTCGTAGGCCCCAATCGGTGCTGCTAGAAGCAATAAGCTCCAGGCCAGCTACAGTTTCATGAGGTAAGATAGCAGTGGCTTCTGGATAGCAGGAGTCCATCAAAGGTAAGCTGGTAAGTCTCTGTGGCTGGAAATCCGAAAATATAAAAGATGGTAAACGTTGGGGCCCCAAAATGTTGCCATTGCGGGACTCACTGATAGTACCGTCTCTGGAAGTCTTGGCGGAGGGAGTAGTAATAGGTGAATGACATGCCGTTTTAAGCCATGTTGCAAAGACCTCTCAATATTGTTGCAGCAAAAAGCCAATTTCCTGTAGCAGAGCGTTGGGTTCCATATTTAGTATTTATTACGACTCTGGAAAATAATGGATTGATATCGGAGGAAGTTAGTAGTTAGATCTCCATTGACTGTGCTCGTTTTCCTGATTGTGGTATGATAATCTGATTTTTCCTATATTAGTGTGTCCCGTCCACGGCTTCATCCTTACTTGTGGGATATTCTCATTCCCTACAGGAAGTGGCAAAGAGAACACACAGCAGAGCTGTCCATATAGCTCCCCCTCTGGCTCCGCCCCCCAGTCATTCTCTTTGCCGCTCTGAACAAGTAGCATCTCCACGGGGGTGGTAAAGAGTATGTGGTGTTAGTTGTAGTTTTTTATTTCTTCTATCAAGAGTTTGTTATTTTAAAATAGTGCCGGTTTGTACTATTTACTCTACAGCAGAAAGTGATGAAGATTTCTGTTGAGAGGAGTATGATTTTAGCACCAGTAACTAAAATCCATTGCTGTTCCCACGCATGACTGTTGAAACCAGAGAACATCAGTTGGGGGGAACAGTTTGCAGGCTTAACTGCTTCAGGTATGATCAGTCATTTTTCTAACAAGACCATGTAATGCTAGAAGACTGTCAGAAATTCCCTCTGGGATAGGTAAGCCATTTTTTCTTAGACTCTGTATAAAATGATGGCTTATATTTAGGGCTCTATGCTGGTTGACACTATTGTGGGCTTTAAAATCGATTGCTTTTTAGCATGTTTTTCACTATAAATAAGGTGTTTTTGCAGACTTTAAAACACTTTTGGGGTTTAATTTCGGCCTGGCACTTATTTGGGATGAAGAGGGAGGAGGCCTCATTTTCAGGCCTCAATTGCGCAGTTGATTTTGCCTAGGCAGTCCATGCAGCTTCATGTGGGGCATCAGAAAGGACTCCAGAGAGGCTTATTTCCTACTAAAATAATCCCTAAGAAAGGTAAAGGCTACAGGGGGAGCTGGGGCTAGTTCTGTAGTGTGTTAACCGGTTAATAACTGTTATTAGCTCCGGTTTGGGCATTAAGGGGTTAATTGGTCTGAAAATTTGTGTGCAATCTTTTCAAAGCATTAAGGCTCTGTGGTGAAAATTTCATTAAAATCGGATGTTTATTTCATGGTTTTTTGATGTTTCAGTAATAATGTGTGTTCTTTTATTATTTAAAGAGACAGTAACGTTTTTGTAAAAAATAATTTTTATTGCATTGTAGTTCTGTTTAAGCCTGTCAAACATGTCTGAATCTTCAGATAGACTATGTTCTGTATGTCCAAAGGCCAAGGTGGTTCCCCCATTAAATTTATGTGTGCAGTGTGCCATAGCGTCCAACCAGCTTAAGGACAGTACAATCACACTTAAAAATATAGCCCAAGATGATTCTTTAGCTGAAGTGAAGATAGCTTGCTTTCCTCTCCTTCTGTGTCAACACCAGCTATGCCCGCGCAGGCGATGCCCAGTACATCTAGCGCACCAATTGCGATTACTATGCAACAATTAGCATTTTTTATCCAAACTGCCAGCCTTTCCTAGGAAGCGTGATTGCTCAGTTTTAAACACAGACAATGAGCAAGCAGACGCAGAGGATAATTTATCTGTAGTGCCCTCACATCAAGCTGACTTGGCGGTGATGGAGGGCCTGTCTGAGGGAGAAATTTCTGACAGGAAAAGTTTCTCAGCAGGCAGAGCCTGATAGCATAACATTTAAATTTAAGCTAGAACACCTCCGCGCCCTACTTAAGGAGGTCCTAGCTGCACTTGATGATTGTGATCCTTTGGTGATCCCAGAAAAATTGTGTAAAATGGACAATTTCCTAGAGGTCCCAGTACACACTGATGCGTTTGCGATACCTAAGATGGCGGATATAGTGACTAAGGAGTGGGAGAAGCCAGGTGTTCCTTTTGTTCCCCCTCCTATATTTAAGAAAATGTTCCCCATTGTTGACCCCAGAAGGGACGCATGGCAGACGGTCCCTAAGGTAGAGGGGGCAGTTTCAACGTTAGCTAAGCGCACAACTATTCCAATAGAGGACAGTTGCGCTTTCAAAGATCCTATGGATAAAAAATTAGAAGGATTGCTTAATAAAATTTTTGTTCAGCAAGGTTTCCGTCTTCAACCAATTTCGTGCATTATTCCTGTCACCACGGCGGCGTCTTTTTGGTTCGATGAACTAGAAAATTCGCTCCAGAAGGAGACTCCATATGATGAAGTCATGGACAGAATTCACGCACTGAAGTTGGCTAATTCTTTATTTTAGATGCCGCTTTTCAATTAGCTAAATTAGCGGCGAAAAATCAGGTTTTGCAATCGTGGCGCGCAGAGCGATTTGGCTAAAATCTTGGTCGGCGGATGTGTCGTCCAAAACAAAATTGCTTACTATTCCTTTCAAGGGTAAGACCCTATTTGGGCCAGAATTGAAAGAGATTATTTCAGACATCACTGGGTGAAAGGGCCATGCCCTTCCACAGGATAGACCTTTCAAAGCAAAAAATAAGTCTAATTTTCGTTCCTTTCGCAATTTCAGGAACGGACCGGCTCCTAGCTCTACAGCCTCTAGACAAGAGGGTAACACTTCCCAGCCCAAACCAGCATGGAAACCATTGCAAGGCTGGAACAAGGGGAAACAGGCCAAGAAGCCTGCTGCTGCTACCAAATCAGCATGAAAGGATAGCCCCCAATCCGGGACCGGATCTGGTAGGGGGCAGACTCTCTCTCTTTGCTCAGGCTTGGGCAAGAGATGTCATAGACCCCTGGGTTTTAGAGATTGTCTCTCAGGGGTATCTCCTAGAATTCAAGGACCTTCCTCCAAAGGGAAGGTTTCACAAGTCTCGCTTGTCTTTAGACCAGACAAAGAGACGGGCATTCTTACATTGCGTAGAAGACCTTTTAAAAATGGGAGTGATACACCCAGTTCCAAAAGCAGAACAAGGACTGGGTTTTTACTCAAACCTGTTTGTAGTTCCCAAAAAGGAGGGAACGTTCAGGCCAATTCTGGACTTAAAGATCCTAAACAAATTCCTCAGAGTTCCATCATTCAAAATGGAAACAATTCGAACAATTTTACCAATGATCCAGGAGGGTCAATAGATGACTACCGTGGACCTAAAGGATGCATACCTGCATATTCCGATCCACAAAGTTCACCAAGAATTTTTACAAAGGTGTTAGGATCCCTTCTAGCAGTGCTAAGGCCAAGGGGCATTGCGGTAGCACCTTACCTAGACGACATCTTAATTCAGGCGTCATCCTTCCACAAAGCGAAGGCTCATATGGATATTGTTCTAGCCTTTCTAAGGTCTAACGGGTGGAAGGTGAACGTAGAAAAAAGTTCTCTGTCCCCGGTCACAAGGGTTCCCTTAATGGGAACAATAATAGACTGGGTAGAAATGAAAATCTTTCTGACGGAAGTCAGGAAGTCAAAACTTTCAAATGCTTGTCGAGTTCTTCATGCCATTCCTCAGCCTTCTGTGGCTCAGTGCATGGAGGTAATCGGTCTAATGGTTGCGGCAATGGACATAGTCCCTTTTGCCAGAATTCATCTAAGACCATTGCAACTGTGCATGCTCAAGCAGTGGAATGGGGATTATGCAGATTTATCTCCCCAGATACAAATGGACCAGAAAACCAGAGACTCGCTCCTCTGGTGGTTGTCTCAGGATCACCTGTCTCAGGGAACGAGTTTCCGCAGACCAGAGTTGATCATTGTCACAACCGACGCCAGTCTCTTAGGATGGGGCGCGGTCTGGGACTCCCTGAAAGCTCAGGGTCTATGGTCTCGGGAAGAATCTCTTCTCCCGATAAACATTTTGGAACTGAGAGCGATATTCAATGCGCTCCTGGCTTGGCCTCAACTAGCGGAGGCCAAATTCATAAGATTTCAGTCGGACAACATGACGACTGTAGCATACATCAATCATCAGGGAGGAACAAAGAGTTCCCTGGCGATGAGAGAAGTATCCAAGATCATCAAATGGGCGGAGGATCACTCCTGCCATCTATCTGCAATTCACATCCCAGGAGTAGACAACTGGGAGGCGGATTATCTGAGTCATCAGACTTTCCATCCGGGGGAGTGGGAACTTCACCCGGAGGTTTTTGCCCAGTTAACTCAACTATGGGGCATTCCAGATCTGGATCTGATGGCGTCACATCAGAACTCCAAGGTTCCACGCTACGGGTCCAGGTCCAGGGATCCCAAGGCGACATTGGTAGATGCCTTAGTGGCGCCTTGGTCGTTCAATCTATTCTCCTCCCCAGGCTAGTAGCCAGGATCAAACAGGAGAAGGCTTTGGTAATTCTAATAGCTCCTGCGTGGCCACGCAGGACTTGGTATGCAGACCTGGTGAATATATCATCGGCTCCACCATGGAAGCTACCTTTGAGACAGGACCTTCTAGTACAAGGTCCATTCGAACATCCAAACCTAGTTTCTCTGCAACTGACTGCTTGGAGATTGAACGCTTGATTCTATCTAAGCGTGGGTTTTCGGAATCAGTTATAGATACTCTGGTTCAGGCTAGAAAGCCTGTAACCAGGAGAATTTACCATAAGATATGGCAGAAATATCTCTATTGGTGCGAATCCAAGGGTTACTCATGGAGTAAAATTAGGATTCCAAGGATTCTTTCCTTTCTCCAAGAGGGATTGGAGAAAGGTCTGTTAGCTAGTTCTTTAAAAGAACTAGCTGTCTTGTTGCACAAACGTCTGGCAGCCGTGCCAGATGTTCAGGCGTTCGTACAGGCGTTAGTCAGAATCAAGCCTGTCTACAGACCTGTGACTCCTCCATGGAGTCTAAATTTAGTTCTTTCAGTTCTTCATGGGGTTCCGTTTGAACCTTTACTTTCCATAGATATTAAGTTACTATCTTGGAAAGTTTTGTTTTTGGTTGTTATTTCTTCTGCTAGAAGAGTTTCTGAATTGTCTGCTTTGCAGTGTAATTCACCCTATCTGGTGTTTCATACAGATAAGGTAGTTTTACGTACCAAGCCTGGTTTTCTTCCAATAGGAATATTAACCAGGAAATAGTTGTTCCTTCTCTGTGTCCTAATCCAGTTTCTAAAAAGGAACGTTTGTTACACAATCTAGATGTGGTTCGTGCTTTAAAATTCTATCTAGAAGCAACAAAGGATTTCAGACAGACATCTTCTTTGTTTGTTGTCTATTCTGGTAAGAGAAGAGGTCAGAAAGCTACTGCTACCTCTCTTTCCTTCTGGCTAAAAAGCATCATCCGATTGGCTTATGAGACTGCTGGACGGCAGCCTCCTGAACGAATGGGCTTTCAAGAACGAGGCTTCTGTTGAACAGATCTGTATGGCAGCGACTTGGTCTTCACTGCATACATTTGCAAAATTTTACAAATTCGATACTTTTGCTTCTTCGGAGGCTATTTTTGGGAGAAAGGTTTTTCAAGCAGTGGTGCCTTCCGTTTAGGTTACCTGACTTGTTCCCTCCCTTCATCCGTGTCCTAAAGCTTTGGTATTGGTTCCCACAAGTAAGGATGAAGCCGTGGACCGGACACACCAATGTAGGAGAAAACAGAATTTATGTTTACCTGATAAATTTCTTTCTCCTACGGTGTGTCCGGTCCACGGCCCGCCCTGGCATTTAGTCAGGTTTAAAATTTTTATTTTTTTGTACACTACAGTCACCACTGCACCCTATGGTTCTCCTTTTTCTCCTAACCGTCGGTCGAATGACTGGGGGGCGGAGCCAGAGGGGGAGCTATATGGACAGCTCTGCTGTGTGTTCTCTTTGCCACTTCCTGTAGGGAATGAGAATATCCCACAAGTAAGGATGAAGCCGTGGACCGAACACACCGTAGGAGAAAGATATTTATCAGGTAAACATAAATTCTGTTTTTCGGGTTCCGTTGATCTCAGTAGAATCTTCATTTTATATGTAGGTTTATGAGCTTGACCGCCTCGTGGCTCTATAAAGGAGCAAAAGTAAAGGCCCTATTTTTAGCTGGTGCTTTGAAACTCGTCAGAGCATGTTATGGTATGGTTTCATCTTTTATATTAGATATAATCCTAAAATAGTATACTTATTTTTTTTTTATTTTTTTTTATTCATTTTTAATATCATTATTTAGCAGCATGGTACAAAAGGATGTCATTGTTGATACAAAAGTTTAAACAGAAACAAAAGAGGGAGAAACCATCAGTCTCCAAAAGAAAGGAGAACAAACTCCCATATAGTAAAATGAAATAGTAGAGCTAGACTGTCCATGATAAGTCCATTTGAAAACAGTAGCCCCACTCCATATAAATGCATGGTGATTGACAATGACACCAATGTACAAAACATAACTCAAACAACAACAAAACTATGCCGAAATTTCTTAATTTAAGATCACTTTGTATATATTCTACACATCTAGTGGTATCCCTCGACTTTGTATTTAACTATCAACCTTTGAGAGAAGTGCTAAGCTAAAGAGGTCATTATTAGAGTATCAGGCAGGGGTGGGACCACGTCAGCCATACCTCTCTAAGATAACACTAGGCCTGTCATTCCTCCTAGGTCACTCCTGTAACTTGTGTAAAGCTCTCCCCTTCTATCCTCAGATCATGTTGGATTTCATCCCAGATGAATTTTAAATCATGGAAGAATTCTAACCTATTTGATTTAAAGAAACCGTATTCTTCCATTCTCAAGGTATCTGTCATGTGAGAGTATAGTATACTTATTTTATGCGAAAAGTCATAAAATCGAAGAATGTTTGCAGGAGCTCTTGCACTGTGCAACCCCTCCAGCGTTCAGCTCTGCCCCCCCCCCCTTTTATTTGTTTTTAAACTGTTTTTATTAAAAACATATTTTAAACCAGAAAAGCTTATGATTTTAAGAGTGTTTGTGCACAAACTACTTTTCGTCCTTTGGAGAGTAACAGATTGTTGGAGATAGGTGAGCTGATACACCTGAATCTATCAGCTAGCACCCATAAACACATAAGGGTTCTCTTACTAAATGTCAGTACCCACTCGTATTGAATACACCTTGTGCCGTCTGAGAGATTGGCTGATATACACATGAGGCGCCTCGTCTTTTTACTATTCAAGTTTAAAAGTAAGCTGTTTTAGACAGTAGTCCATTGGAAGGCCAAGATTTGAAAAGGGAAAACATCAAATCTATGTCCCAAAAAGAGTTATATTTTAGAATAGGAGGATGTTTAAGTCTTATAGCTTTAAGGAGTCTACATATTATTTGATATTTTCCCACAGAAGTGTTGTCATTCAAATTATGTTTTGAGGAAATCACTGAACGGGCGACTTTAATTGATCTGTATGCTAAACCTGAATCAAAGAGGGAAGATAGATAATTTACAATGTGGGTTATATCTGCTCAAAAGAGATCCAAATCCCTTTGAATGTGCCAGCCAGATCATCTGGACCATGCAGAAAAATAACATTTAAGGGTACCTGTGGCCCATGATTCTTGCATAAGAATTTTAGCTCCTTCTGAAAGATCAAGCAAAGCTGAGGATTGTCCAAAATCAACCATGCTATTAGTCTGAGGTATTGATTGACAACGAGATTGTGAGGATTGCCGCCAGGCTGGGGGTCTGTAAGTAGATTTGGAAGGAAGAGAAGGAGAATGGGTTGTCTGAAGGAGATTTCCAAAAGGGAGGGATACCACAGTTGAGGCGGCCAAAGAGGGGTCAAGTCTGGAATAATGCATCTACTGTTGTTGCTTCTGAATCTGGAAGCCAATTGAAATAAGTATGGGATTGAAAGGTTAAACGTGACGCAAAAATGTCTAACGAAAAAGGACCGTGAAGGAAAAGTAGAGAAAGAAATACATGTTTGTTCAATTTCTATTTGCTGGAATCTACCAGATATTGAGATCCCCAGTCTGTGGCAGAATTGGATAGACCTGGAATATATTCTGCTTTGACAGAAATATTCCTGTCCAGATAAAGATGAATTAAATCTTTTGTGATATTTGAAAGATTCCTTGACTTTGTACCTCCCAGACGATTTAGAGTCACATAATCACCGTAACATGCGCTCGCCTGTAAGTCCGGTGCGAGGACAGGGATTCGGCACAATAGAGAGTGGGCGGGGACACACCCCCTTGCTTCCGTCTAAGGATTGGCTGCTACTCCGGGCGGAACTGCTGGGCACGCCCCAAACAACAAATGCATATAATAATACAAAAATGGATAGCGCTCAGTCCATAGAAGTCCCAAATCGCCATATGAAGAAAGTAAATAAGAAGAGGAGCTCCAGGCAAGGCTTATGTTAAAACATCCAAACTTTATTCCTTAAAATGAATGAACGTAATACAGAACATCCAAGCGAAGAGAGCCAGCAGTGACAGAGACAATCAGGTAGTTGAACTGATCTCCATGCAGACGCGTTTCGTGCGCATACGCACTTGTTCACTGCTCCCAGTCGATTTAAGTATCAAACTGCAGAAACGTTTTCCACCCAGAGAATAATGGCCACAAGATTGGAGGATTTTACAAAACTCTTGACCACAAAAGATCCAGCCATAAGTTCCAGACAATTTATTCAGAGCTTTTTCACTTTCGATTACCATTTTCCTCCAGTAATGGGAGGATCGCATCAGGCTCCCCAACGGAATTTACTGGCGTTGGATTCTATTATTAGATCTGGAGCGTTGCCAAAAATACCTCTTCCATGAGAGTTCTTCCTTTCTTTTTTTTTTTTTTTTTAGAGATAAGGGAATATGGTGAGAATAGGAAAAACCTTTCTGAAGATGAGAGATCATTAATTTTTGGAGTTCTCAGTAGTGAAGGGGGGCTGGAAAAATAACTTGAATAGAGGATGTGAGTAACGCTACTATTCTGGCTATTGATCTTAAAGGGATCGTCTGTTTGGAAAGGGTACGAGAAATTTCTTTCTTGATATTTTTCTGCTTTTTCTGGAGGAAGGCTTAAGGTAGATGTTTCAGTATTAGAAAGTCTAAAAGGGTTAAGGATTTTACTGGTGTGAGAATATATTTCTCTATGTTTATTAGAAAACCAAGGTTTTGTAATAAGTGAACTGTAATATGTAATTGATTTTGGAAGTTGAGAGGATTCTGGTTCATCCGAAGAATATCATCTAAATAAATTATAAGACAAATTTACTTGAAGTCTTAACCTGGCTACAATTGGTTTGTCACCAAATAAAGTCCATTAAAGATGGTCCCAAAAGACAAAGGCGCCCTCTAGAGGCTTCCGTCGATGGTCAAGAAGAAACACACCAGGATCAGCTCTTCTTGGAACAAGATAGAAATACTGCAAAAAAATGAAAAAAATAAAAAAGGCGCTCCAATGGTGCAGAGAATCACAACAGATATTAGAGAATATGCCAAACCTCCCCTCCACTGAATGATACTCACAAAAATGGCGCAATATATTACAGTGCAAATCAGGCAGGCTGGATAGATTAGAGCCCACCAGCTGCCTCACTCAGGATATTAAGACATCCAATTACTGCTGTGAACAGAGAAAATGGGAGGGGGAAGGGGGCTCCAATAGTGCAAAAATCACTACAGCATTGAGAATCTCCCAATATCCCTCCAATAAATTTACTCACAAACGTGGAGCACTATATTGCAGTGCAAGTCAGGCAAGCTGGGTACATTGAAGCCCACCAGCTAGCTCACTCAGGCAAACAGGTTCACAAACAGAACGAAATTGGTCAGAAAATGTCAGAAAGAAAAACTCACAGCTCCTAGTAGAAGCAATAAAACCCCTATATGTAGAGGAAATTTATTAGAACAAATACGTTTAAAAACTTAAATAGAATCTGCAATGAGTTTCAGAGTGCTTCTGGCACTCTTGCCTCAGGGAGTGAATACAAATAAATGAACATCACATCATATATAAAGCATTTGACCATTGTACAATGTTAAAAAAATATCCAATAATAATGGAGAATTCTAGACAAATGACCGTAATGGTATATTGACTACTCCTGTGTAGACAATAGGCTGCTGATACATAACCTCCTAATAGGCTAATAGGCTACCCCTGGTTAACCTCCTGGTATCCCAGCTCTAGTATAGTAGTTTGTGCATATATGACATAAAATGAAATAAAAAACAAAAAACATATAAGTGATCATGTGATTATACCTCCCAGATTCATAAAAATGACTGGAAACCAGTTGTATCAGTAATCTCTATTCATAAGATTGCAACGACTGTAAGTGTAAAAATTAATTTTACCACATCTATTGAATTCATTTGCAAACCACCTTGCTGTCATTCATATGAAATCCGGGTAAACACATATCAGGACTCCTAAACAGAAGTGCCGACCACAGCGTATTTCCAATCCTTAGGCTATTTCCGTACTCTGACATCTGGGTAGGATCTTGGATGCAGCATGTAAGGATACGTCATTCGTAGTCAGCATGCGTTGCCATAACCACAGGCTAACAATAACGTGATCCACCAATCAGAAGCGAGAGGGCGGAGCCACCTCTGGATATCCATACATACACGTTTAACGATATACGTAGATGCAATGTGCAATAACCATATTGAGTATATGTAATTTCAGACACCTACTACAATGTGTAATAACTATATTAAAGAAATAATGTAACATAATAATCTAAACCTCAGGATGAATTCAGTATTATGGCATCCGTATTGGCTATCGAATGTTATTGAAAAATATGTCACCAAATGCAAACAATCGTTGCCATAGTAATAGTCCGATTCAATACGTACTCCACCAATCAGATGTCAATATACGGAGTCATCCTGAATAACTCAATAATATAACATAATAAAAACAAACATCTTAATCAAATATCAAATAGTAGACACACAATATAAAATACCATAAAATTATACTATACATAAAAACTCAAATCAATTCATTAAACCCTTCTAAAGATAATTGACTCCTCAAATGGAATTACCCCAAATTCAATATATATGTATATTAAATTAATATTACAACAAATATATAAATACTACGGGCTCCCTGGATGCTATACCATATCTAACTTTAAATATAAAATTGCAATTTAGGATCTATTGGAAAGTAGCCAGATCTATATTTCCATTGAGTCCCTCAGGGGATAGGGTTCTCAATTTCCAAATCCAGTAAGTTTCCCTCTGGCGCAACCATTTTCTCTGTTCACAGTAGTAATTGGATGTCCTATTATCCTGAGTGAGCCAGCTGGTGTGCTTGGATCTATCCAGTCTGTCGGACGTGCACTGTAATATAGTGCGCCATTTTTGTATCATTCAGTGGAGGGGAGATTTG
Source organism: Bombina bombina (assembly GCF_027579735.1). Classification (NCBI taxonomy): domain Eukaryota; kingdom Metazoa; phylum Chordata; class Amphibia; order Anura; family Bombinatoridae; genus Bombina; species Bombina bombina. Next base: position 122,834,366 of record NC_069503.1, read on the forward strand.
GCATATTCTCTAATATCTGTTGTGATTCTCTGCACCATTGGAGCGCCTTTTACAATTGGTTTGCTAAGATCCATGGGGCTGAAGAAAGACCAAATTAGAGACAAGTAAAATTCCAGTATTGATTTTCCCTTTAGCAAAATTAGGGATTTCCCATAATCCTGAGCAATGGAGACTGTAAGGTAATCATCAGAGAGATCTAATCTCTCGAGTCGGCCTCTGAAAATTTAATTGGGTTAGTATATGAAATTTAAATCAGGGGAGATATAAAATCTATTAGTACCGCTGATACTGATAGAAGGATCTAGGGGTATGTATTGATTTTGGACTAATTTTTAGTGAATAGGGATAATCTGCCGCCAACTATGTGTGGGGAAAAAGGAGGGGGTATATGAGTTGGGGGACATACCTGAATGTTGACAGGATCTACTTCTGGGACGTGCACTTCTTTGCTGCCACGGTCTGGTTCGAGTGGGAAAGAAGGTTAATGTAGAAGGGTCATTTTGGAACCTTTGGAATTGAGAATTGCATTGAGGGTATTGTTGGTATTGTGAATAGTGTTGATATTGAGGCCTTGCTTAGTATGAGTAACGGCCATGAAAGCGTCCTCGGCCTTTCCAAGCCCTGTCAGAAAAATTATTTGTAAATAATTTTCTCATAGAGGTTTTCAGTTTGTTCAGAGTGGTATATGTGTTTACATATTGTCTAAATCCTTAAAGAATGTATCACCAAATAACATAATTAATTAAAGGCAAAATCACATAACTTTGGATCTATTTTACTTAGAATGATTTTACTTTGTTCTATAGTAATAACTGTATTTGTGTCTCCTACGAAACAAAGAATGCGTTGCACCCATTCTCTGACTATATTTGGGTCTAAGGGAACATTATCAATAATTGCCTGTTGAGACAAATCAAATGACTTAGTACAATGAAAACTAATGGCACTACTACTAAAATTAATATGGAAATACCTCTTATCCTGTTTGCATCTCAAACTACGGCTTGCTATAGTGCAATAATTACTTATATGGTGTGGGTGCTGTGTACGTCTTACAATGTCTTACAAACTTGGTTTATCATTACTGTGGTGACATAGCTTACTGACCTAGCTGTTATTGAAATCCCTTCCCCCCAGTTATACCTTTCTCTCTGCACAAGGTGTTTAATAAAAGACACTCCCATTAGCCTTGACTGGCATGTGCTAGGCCAAAACCCTTTGAAATGAGAATAAAATTGGGAAACACCCTCTCTCTCCTCTCTCTTTCTTATCCTGTTCCTGAAAGGATGGCTGATTTTGGACACATTGGTGAATTTGGCTGAGTATATTCCTAGGATTATTTTAGCAGTGTTGCACAAATTAGGGTTGTAGTAGAGTTGCCCTGTATTAATTATTTGGACTGTTTTGCTGTAAAATAGATGTGTATATATACCTGTAAATCTTTCTCTTATTATTAACATATATTGATTCCTAATAAATTATTTGGCAAGAATGAAGACTCTTTTTAAAGTGTTTATTTCACAACTTGCTTGTATTGGTTTAGTGGTTTTACCATAGAGATTTAGTACTAAATTAGAATTATATTTAGTATAAAGTAAAGATATTTTAAACTAATTAATAACTACATTTTGGCGGCCACAAAGTTGTAGACAAATCCATATGTCAATTAGTTTTGCAGGAATTAGATAACATGTTGATTTAATGTTAGAATATTGCAGGATATATTTTTTTAAATGTTTTCTGAAGAAAATGCATGGTTCAGAAACCTGTATTTCAGATGGAATTGTCTTTATTCAGAGTCTGTTCCCCAGATTACATTCAGTGGTTAGGAAAATATTGATATATATATACTTGTATAAATAAAAAGATAGGAATGTAGACTACCTTTGGCAAGTGTGTCATACAATCTATAGTGGACTTTATATTGTTTGAGATATATAGTGACTTATATGTCAATGCAACAAACTAATCAAATATAACAAACTCAAATGTGCAGAGTATAACAATGATACAATGTCAAAACCAAATATACAGAGTAAAACAATTAAACAAAAGTCCAGATATTCGGTAATAAAAATTAATGTCCTAAAAATAGGATTATCCAATAACAGGAGATTTCACGGCTTCAGGCAGCTCCTCTAGTGTGTCACGCCACGACACAGGATAGAAAGGTCTAGAATACAAAAGATAGAGGGCGCCACATGGTGCAAATCAGGCAGGTAACCAAATGATATAGGTACAGGTGAAATCTTACTCACATGGTGGAAAGCACAGTTGTGCATTATGAGCAAGCCGGAACCAATGGGTCGTCCGGCAGACACCTAGGCACACTTAAGATTGAAGGTATCCTTGTCCCACCCAAAGGGAGTCCAGAGTCAAGATATTCCTTATTGCCACGGGAGATGTCAGACAACGGTCAATGATGGAAATCAACTCTCATTAAAGGACCAGTCAACACATTAGATTTGCATAAGCAACAAATACAAGATAACAAGACAATGCAATAGCACTTAGTCTGAACTTCAAATGAGTAGTAGATTTTTTTATAACAAATTTTAAAGTTATGTATATTTCCACTCCCCTTGTACCATGTGATAGCAATCAGCCAATCACAAATGCATATACGTATAGTCTGTGAATTCTTGCACATGCTCAGTAGGATCTGGTGACTCAAAAATTGTAAATATAAAAGACTGTGCACATTTTTTTTAATGGAAGTAAATTGGAAAGTTGTTTAAAATTACATGCTGTATCTGAATCATGAAAATTTAATTTAACCTGAGTGTCCCTTTAAGGCACAATGGCAGGAAGTTGTAGCCAAAAGGAATAAGCAGCAGCGAGATTAGGAGAATAAAAATTATTTAAAAGGTTAAAACAATAGCAACGCGTTTCTCCGTGTCACAGCACTGTTTCATCAGGCTGTCTGTTTGGGTGGGACGAGGATACCTTCAATCTTAAGTGTGCCTAGGTGTCTGCCAGACGACCCATTGGTTTCGGCTTGCCCATATTGCACAACTGTGCTTTCCACCACGTGAGTAAGATTTCACCTGTACCTCTATCATTTGGTTACCTGCCTGATTTGCACCATGTGGCACCCTCTATCTTTTGTATTGTGATTATTTTAACAATTATATTCATAAATATAATGGTCCATTCCTCATCCCAGAAGCTAAAAACCCCAAGTGTGAAAGTTTCTTAGAGATACTAATACAGGTAGTAACTCTTAAAAAGATGAATAATAATAAAAGAAAATGTATGATAGCGCAGGCTGTTATTTCAACAATAAGAGGACTAACAAACATTATTGAAGACTTGACAGAGCAAAATAAAGATCTTAAATTAAAGTTAGATAAAACACAGACTTACAGAGATTGTATTAAGCTTTCTGCTTTACCTAACACAATACAGATTGGTAAATTACAAAGTCAATTAAAATTAACAGAACACAGCAGAAACGAATACTCAAATAAAATTACTGAGTTACAGATGAAAATAAAGCAAGAAGAAAAAATAATTAGTGATATTTCTGGGAACAATGTGATCATTTACTGTAACAAAGGAGAGAGCCAAAACAAGTGATAAAACAAGATAATATGCCACTGGATCCCACTAAAAACCCAAGTTCTGTTCCAATTGCCCCTGTCATAACATCTGAGCATTTTAACACCCTGAAAGTTCCTTCAGGTTTTTTAAATCAGACTAGGCCAATGACTGTAGCAGATAAAGACATTTTTCAGAAATGGTGGGGCACAATCCCCACAAACAGCTTTAATAATTTTTAACATTGGTTTCACAAGGCTATGAAAAGGCCATAAAAATATGTATGAGCATGCAGGAATGGACAGAATTGCTTCAAGATGCCATGGGCCCCTACTCCAACAGGCTACTGGGATTCAACTCAAGCATATCTGATCAGGCTGGGAGAATAGTTAAAACCTTTTTCAATTTTACTAATCTAGAAAAAGAGATTAGTGGAATTACCATAAGACCTCTAGATGGGCCATTTGAAGTAGCACAAAGAGTTTTATTCTTGTGTGTGCTGCGCCAGCCACAGACCCAAATGGTCTGGGGGTCACCAGCTCACATACAGAGGGTACTTGAAGCTCTTCCTAGAAAATGTCAGGAGTTTGTAAAGCTGTATGATCCAAACTCCACAAACTTAGAAATGGTGCTCACTAGAGCTGATAAGTGGTGGACTTATCACCCATTGTAATAACGTAGATTAATCAATGATATGATTATAATTTAATAATATCGTGAAAAGTTGGTTTTGTGTCACTCAAGTAACTATATAAGAGGTATTTCCTAAGTTACAAGTGTGACTTAATATAGCCGTTAAAGTATCAGCTGCAGACAGGGTTGTTATAGGCAACAGTAAGATATTTCACGGCATAAAGTTATCAAGCAGTACATTCCTTAAGTAAATGAACTTATACACAAAGTATTTACCCACTCGGTTGTTGAAGAGAGAGTTCAGGCTCAGTTCAGGTTTCCGTGATACAGAGTTTACCCGGCTTCTCAGAGAGGGGGGAGACGCTGCAGCGATGAGGCGGCCGTAGCTGATGACGTAGGCGCCTAGCTGCTGTGTCGGCTGTCAGCGGAGAAGCGGTAGCTGCCGATGGAAGGCAGAATGAGTAGGCGAAAATCCTTGAGGTAGTGTAAGTCTCTGGATGGTAAAGAGACCTAAGAGAAGAGGTTAGGTAATTCCTTAATGAGATAACAGGAAGTGACTGCAGCAACGAATAACACTTCATTAATCCAGCAATGAAATGGAGACAGGATGTGTCTTTTATAGGGAGGTGATAGTTACTTAAAGGTATAGCGCAACAACCAGGAAAAGTGATTTCTCACATAGACCCCCCACCAAGGAAACCACAGCGAGGTTTCAAGGACGAGGCCTGTCAGGATTCCTCCGATGGAATAGCGAAACAAGCCTTGGAGCCGAAAGGTTGGAAGCAGGCTCCCAAGAGTCCTCCTCATGACCATAGCCCATCCAATGGACCAGATAGTACAATTGACCATGAAGAAGACGGGAGTCAAGGATGCTGTGAACTTGAAACTCCTCCTGGGATACCATATCCGAGGCGCCGGGAAGAACTTTGAGAGTAGGTACATCAGATAAGCAAGGTTTCACTAAAGATATATGAAACGTGGGATGCACCCTTAGTGTAGGTGGGAGTTCCAAAGTCACTGTAACTGGATTATTAATGGAAGAAATGACAAAAGGTCCGAGAAAAGTACGACCCAATTTCTTGCAAGGGTAATGTAGCTTTAGTTTCTTGGTGGATAACCAAACCCGTTGTCCTACCTTATACCGGGGACCATCTCTATGGCGTAGGTTGTAGTACTTGCTCTGTGAAGCTTGGGCTTCGAGAATATGATCCTTAACAGACGAAAAAATTCGAGAGATGTCGTTAACGGTGTCATTAACCTGAGGGCAAGGTGACTCAATCTTAGGCAGGAGATCCAGCCGAGGATGCAAACCATAATTAACGAAAAAAGGACTGAACCCAGTGGAAGAATTCACATGATTATTGTGTGCGAATTCTGCCAAGGGCAGGAAAGTCGCCCAGGTATGTTGTTCCTGAGAACAATAACAACGTAAGTATTGTTCTATGGATTGATTCACTCTCTCCGTTTGTCCATTTGACTGAGGGTGGAACGAGGTCGTGAGGCACTGTTCTATATGAAGGGCTTTACAAAGACTCCTCCAAAATCTGGATGTAAATTGCGTTCCACGGTCACTAACAACAGATTTAGGTATACCATGTAGTCTAACTATCTCCTTAACGAAGAGGTCAGCTGTCTGTTTGGAGGTTGGTAGAGAGGTTGCAGGAATGAAATGGGCCATTTTCGAGAAAAGATCTGTGACAACAAATATAGTATTGAACCCATTAGACCTGGGGAGGTCGACTATAAAATCCATTGAGACCTTTTCCCAAGGTTTTTGAGGTACATGTAGTGGTTGTAGGAACCCACAGGGTCGTTGTTTAGCGTGTTTTGATGTAGCACAGATGGTACAGGTAGATAAAAAGGTCCGTACGGATTTCCTAATACCAGGCCACCAATAAGATCGGAGAAGTAATTCTGTAGTCTTAGTAGTGCCCATGTGTCCCGCAAGGGGTGAGTTATGAACCTGTTGTAGCACCAATTGACGGTGGATGGGTGGCACATATAATTTTCCGTCCTTGTAATACAACCCATCTGTGTGTAGGGTGAGATCCTCCATCGGTATTCCAGTATCAGATTGTTGTGCTTCCTGGAACTGAGATGTTAGGAACCCAATAAAACAATCTGGAGAAATAATGGTAGATGGAGGATTATCAGGGGTAATTCTTGTATGTTGTCGAGACAAAGCGTCAGCTTTTCCGTTCTTTTCCCCTGGCCTATAAATGATGTTGTAATGAAATCTGGAGAAATAAAGGCTCCATCGAAGTTGTCTTGACGAAAGTGTTTTGTTCGTTTGCAAATACTGCAAGTTTTTATGGTCGGTGAATATCACTACAGGATGAATAGCTCCTTCCAAAAGGTGACGCCAATGGTCGAATGAGCTTTTAATAGCTAACAACTCTTTCTCTCCTACAGGATAATTTAATTCTGCAGGTTGTAGAACCCTTGAAAAATAAGCAACGGGATGTAGAGGATCCTTACATGATGGTCTTTGTGATAAGATAGCCCCAATCGCATAATCTGAAGCATCAACTTCTAACACAAATTGATGGTTCATATCAGGGAATCTTAGGATGGGTTCTGATGAAAATTTATCCTTCAAGAATTCGAATTCCTTTTGGGCATGAGGTGTCCAGAGAAAAGTGGAGTTCGTCTTGGTCAGGTCTGTGAGAGGTTTGCAAATAGCTGCAAACCCTGGAATAAACTTCCTATAAAAGTTGGAAAAGCCCAGGAAGCGTTGTACATCTTTTTTTGAAATAGGAACTGGCCAGTCAACAATGGCCTGCACTTTTCTCTTATCCATGGAGATACCTTGTTCGGTAATTATATATCCCAAAAAGGTAATGTTTTTTGTCTCAAAAATACATTTTTCAAGTTTAGCATATAATTTATGCTGCCTCAAACGGGAGAGGACTTCTTTGACGTGAATTCTGTGTTGTGCCAAATTAGTGGAGTATATCAAAATGTCATCAAGATAGACGATAACATATACATCCAATATGTCTCTAAAAATGTCATTAATGAAACATTGGAATGTTGCTGGGGCATTGCACAGCCCGAATGGCATTACAGTATACTCATAGAGGCCATATCTGGTCCTAAACGCTGTAAGCCATTCGTCCCCAGCTCTCATTCTGATCAGATTATAGGCGCCCCTAAGATCCAACTTGGTGAAAAATGAGGCTCCCCGCGATCTTTCTATCAGTTCTGGGATTAATGGAAGGGGATACCTGTTTTTCTTAGTGCGTTTATTTAGTTCCCTGTAATCTATTATAGGCCTGAGTGTACCATCCTTGTTGGTTACAAAAAACATGCCTGCACCAGCTGGAGAAGTGCTAGGTCTTATGAACCCCTTTTTAAGGTTGTCATCTATATAAGTTTTTAAATGTTCCAACTCAGGTTTAGATAGAGGGTACAGGTGCCCAAAGGGAATTGACACACCAGGGAGCAGATCTATAGGGCAGTCGTAGGCCCTATGGGGCGGTAGAGAGTCTGCTTCGGTTTTATCAAAAACATCTTTGTATTCGTGGTATTGTGGTGGGATGATATCATCAGTGTTAGTTATAGATAGAAGAATTGGGTGATTATGTGAATGGTTATGTATTGGTTCTGTAGGGAATGTAATGGTGGAGTGTATCCAATCTATTTTGGGTTTATGGACATTTAACCATTTCATACCCAGTATCACATCAAACATAGGAGATGTGATTACATCAAGGGATATCTGTTCAGGATTGGTATTGTCAGTGTGTAATTGAAGAGGAATGGTTTGATGAGTTAACGGACCACTAGATAACATACTACCATCAATAACTTTTACAGAGACCGGTGTTTGCTTAGTGATTAAAGGTATTTTATTAGATTTTACATAATTCACGTCAATGAAGTTTCCACAGGAACCTGTATCAATTAGGGCTGTCGTCTGGGTCTTGCAACATTCCCACTGTAGGAAGATAGGTATTGTTAAGTATGATGTAGAAATCAACTTTGAAAAAAAATTTATTTGTGGGACAACTTCCTTACCTAACTTTTGTTTAGCCAACTGGGGGCAATCTTTTACTTCATGCTTTGAAGAAGCACAGTATAGGCAAAGGTTTAAGTTTTTTCTTCTAGTCTTTTCTTGTAAAGACAGGGGTCCCTTAATAAACCCTATCTCCATTGGTTGCGGAAGATCTTTACCAGGAGGTGTAGATAACATAGGTACCCTTTTTACAACACCCAGTTTCTCAGATCGTCTTTCTCTTAGACGTCTATCAATTGATATGGCAACCGTGAAAAACTCTTCTAGTGTGTCTGGTATACCTATGCGAGATATTTCATCTTTCAATTCTTCACTTAAACCCAGCCTAAACTGATTTTTAAGTGAGACCTCGTTCCACATTGAGTCTCTAGCATGTATCTTAAACTGGGTTATATAGGTTTCCACTGCATTTTTGTGCTGTTTCAGAGCACGCAAATTATTCTCAGCCGAGATTTGCTTATAGGGATCATCATAAAGAGTTGCCATTTCGGCAAAGAAAGTCTCTAATGACCCCAGAATTGGGTCTTGTCTTTCAAAAAAGGTGTCTGCCCATGCCCTGGGCTCTCCCCTCAAATAGGAAATTACTGTTAGGACTCTTATCCTTTCAGAAGCATAAGTATTTGGTTTTAATTCAAACAAAAGCATGCATGAATTCCTAAATTCTCTAAATTGTGAGCGATTTCCAGAAAATCTCTCAGGATTTGACACAGCAGGTTCTGGAGAGTGCTCAGTAGTACTGGGTTTGGCTGCAAGGGTTTCTCTAAGACAGGCTTTTAAAGCTTGGTTTTCTACCTGTAGTTCTCGAAATGAATTAGCCAAAATGTCCACCCTGTCTGACAGATTTTTTAAATGATCTGCCATAGTATCTGTATCCATTGTAGTATAAAGACTGAATATTTGTTTAACAAGACAAGAAAAATGAAAAAACCACTGTCTTATTAATTCAAATCTTGTTATTATTTTTTTTTTTTTAGGCTGGATTAATATGTAATAACGTAGATTAATCAATGATATGATTATAATTTAATAATATCGTGAAAAGTTGGTTTTGTGTCACTCAAGTAACTATATAAGAGGTATTTCCTAAGTTACAAGTGTGACTTAATATAGCCGTTAAAGTATCAGCTGCAGACAGGGTTGTTATAAGCAACAGTAAGATATTTCACGGCATAAAGTTATCAAGCAGTACATTCCTTAAGTAAATGAACTTATACACAAAGTATTTACCCACTCGGTTGTTGAAGAGAGAGTTCAGGCTCAGTTCAGGTTTCCGTGATACGGAGTTTACCCGGCTTCTCAGAGAGGGGGGAGACGCTGCAGCGATGAGGCGGCCATAGCTGATGACGTAGGGGCCTAGCTGCTGTGTCGGCTGTCAGCGGAGAAGCGGTAGCTGCCGATGGAAGGCAGAATGAGTAGGCGAAAATCCTTGAGGTAGTGTAAGTCTCTGGATGGTAAAGAGGCCTAAGAGAAGAGGTTAGGTAATTCCTTAATGAGATAACAGGAAGTGACTGCAGCAACGAATAACACTTCATTAATCCAGCAATGAAATGGAGACAGGATGTGTCTTTTATAGGGAGGTGATAGTTACTTAAAGGTATAGCGCAACAACCAGGAAAAGTGATTTCTCACACCCATACACCATTAAGGCAATTTTTGCAGTGAAACAGTCAATGGAGAACAATCTGAAAATTCACAGGCAGGAATCAGAGAGGGGCAACAGGAGACATGTTTGGGGATATCAGAATAGTAGAGGATCAAATACAGGAAACTGGAGAGACAGGAATATAAATGGCGATATTAACAGAGGAGGAAACAAGTATAAAAATTGGAGGCTAAGGCGAAATGAGATAAGCAATAAGGCCAACTTAAGTTATTGGGAACTCAAACAACAAAACAGGAGAATGAGAGATTAAATTGGGTTTCTAAAGAAATCAGTAATTTTTGTTTATAAGCATATTTGTTTGCAGTATATTTGTATCATGTAATGTGTACTTTAGTTTTAAGATCAATTAATAATTTTAAGTGTTTCCATTATTAAGTTTTAAATATGCAAATATTTAGATTGCATAGTTAATTGATGCATTCTCTTTCTAAAAACAAATAACAGATACCTCCATTGTGATTACTTTTGGGATGCCACATGCAAGAAAATTTTCATGTAAACTGTCTGAAGTCTTATCTTGCAGGAAGAAAACCAATGTAGACAGAAGGCTTCTCACTTTTCCCCAGCTTTTCCCAATAACACATATTATAGATTGTTGTTTTCAGGTATCATCAGGACTGATCTAACCAATAATCTGTGATGGTGGCATTGGACACATTAAATAAGTATAAAATGTATCACAATGAAGATGTAAAATGCGGCATTAGGCCAAAATAATATATAGCATAAACGGGTATATAATCATATAGGGAAAGCAACATAAGTTCAAGTAAGGGGGTGAGTCGGATGATGCAATGATAGAGGCACATCCCAACTTGAAGTTAATAACTGTGAATGTGGTTTCTACTGCAGATGGAGTGTTGTAGTGTGAAGTAAATATATGCCTGGTTTTAATCTCTTTTCATTCCTTCGATGGTCCTGAAAAAAACTAAGTGGTTTAAAGATAGGTGATTGGTAAAGCAAGAGCAAGGACCAGATGCCAAAAGCAAGGACCAGATGCCAAAAGCAAGGACCAGATGACAACAAAGAACTTCAGTGAACCATTATAACTTTTGTTTTACAGGCACAATTCACACTTTATTAATAAAGATTTTACTACACACATACCCATCTAGTGTACCCACACTCATACAGGAACTTTAAATTTTTCCCAATTTTAAGACCATTGTAAAAATGTTGCTAATGGGGTTTAGCGCAGGAATTTGTGTCTATGTATAATTACACTCATTTTTTTAATGAATTGTTTAAAGTTAGACTAGGAATTGACAGTCCTAGGAAAGTACAGAAGAGCTCATATCGCCGAGGGAATGATATACCGAAGGGATGGTGGGAGAATTTTCCCTGTAAGGTTTTTGCTCCCACTGTGTTCTTCTGTACTAGTGGGTATAACTAGAAAACAAGGCAACATAGGAGAAGAAAAAGTGAGGGAATGTGGTGACATAGCTTACTGACCTAGCTGTTATTGAAATCCCTTCCCCCCAGATACAGGTGTTTAATTAAAGACACTCCCTTTAGCCTTGACTGGCATGTGCTAGGCCAAACCCCTTTGAAACAAGAACAAAATTGGGAAACACCCTCTCTCTCCTCTCTCTTTCTTATCCTGTTCCTGAAAGGATGGCTGATTTTGGACACATGGTTGAATTTGGCTGAGTATATTCCTAGGATTATTTTATCAGTGTTGCACAAATTGGGGTTGTAGTAGAGTTGCCCTGTATTAATTATTTGGACTGTTTTGCTGTAAAATAGATGTGTATATATACCTGTAAATCTTTCTCTTATTATTAACATATATTGATTCCTAATAAATTCTTTGGAAAGAATGGAGACTCTTTTTAAAGTGTTTATTTCACAACTTACTTGTGTTGGTTTAGTGATTTTACCATAGAGGTTTAGTACTAAATTAAAATTATATTTAGTATAAAGTAAAAATATTTTAAACTAATTGATAACCACAAGTACAGGACTGATGTTTGTGTACACCTTTAAAAGCACTCACTTTCCTTTAAGGCTTTTACTAGAACTGTGTAACTTTGGCAGAGAAGAATTAAAATATAATTTTATTTCAACGATTTCAATGATTTAAAAAAAAAATGGAAACATTAAAAACACAAGAAAACTCGGCTGGATAATAATATATTCTTAAGTATGATAAGAAATGGATAAGGATGCTATCACTTTAACAGGCCTAGGATATAGGTATTAATCCATGGTCAGCCAATGTGCCAGTAAATTCTTAGCCCACTATAGTAATTACCAAATAATGGCAGCATGATACTTATATACTGCCAAATGTTAAACAAATTCTTGAAATGATCCACTTACGATTAAGAGGACCATTTGTTATTACACTATACACGGCAGATATATTGCCACTGCGTTGCCATAGTAAAAATAAACATAGGGTGTGTGCTGCACCATTTTACAGTTAACAGGTAAACGTTTCAACCATGCAGCGTATCTGAAGGTGCTATCAATATATTAACACTATGTGCTACAATATTCTCCCAGTGTTTACTTGCTGATTAAAAACATTAAAATCCCTCCTTAGAAGAGGGTGGGGAGTTTAATGGGCTCTTCTAATGATAGCACCTTCAGATATGCTCCGTGATACAGCTACACTACATAAAAAAATGTTTTTTGGAAAGTGGAACATATGCACATATGTGGTGGTATTGTTGCCATGTATCACACACATGGTCCCAAACATCAGCACTCCTTAGTGAAGTCATGGACAAGCAGATTAATTTAACCCCCACTCAGGCATTACTACACGAACCTCTTCCATATTTATCCACAAGAGCAAATAAGTTAGTGGCATTGATTTGCACTATAACTAAGATAACCATTGCAAGGTATTGGAAGACCATGATTCCCTCTTTTTTGATAATTGGGAATAAAATTGATTACTATTATCAAATGAGCAGCGCCTCTGCAGATATATTAGATAATAAAGAACAGTTTTTGCAGATGTGGGAACCCTGGATAATGTACAGTGAGGCCAGAAAAAAATAAAAGGGATAAGGGAGGATATGATAGGGGCAACAGACACAGCCCCTGCCCTCTCCGCTCCTGCCCAGCTAGTCTTGGTGGGTCACAGCACACTTCCTTACCCTTTCTCTTAGAGTCGAATCCAATTTACCCTTGGGCAGGGGCTGGAATTTCAGATAAATTGTTCAGGGAATACATTAGTATCTCCATTGGCCGGGTCCTCCTCCGAATGGGCTTGAGATGGAGCACTAAAGGGTTGATGAAAGATGGCTGTCAAAAAATGGTTGTGCTGAGTTTATTCTTTGTCTTTTGTTTTCGTTCCTGTTTTTTTTCTTCTTGTTACGTACCTTTGGTCACCTTAGATGGTGGTAAGAAGATTTGTAAAATACTTGGAGATGTAATGCGGTTGGTCTGACTTGCTACTTGTAATTTGTAAACTGTTGAAAAACCAATAAAAACTTTTTTTCATGAAAAAAAAATGTTTTTTGTTTTTCTTCTATAAGGTACGACGAGTCCACGGATTCATCCATTACTTGTGGGATATTATCTCCTGCTAACAGGAAGTGGCAAAGAGCACCACAGCAGAGCTGTCTATATAGCTCCTCCCTTAGCTACACCCTCCAGTCATTCTCTTTGCCTACTCTAAGTACTAGGAAGGGTAAAGTGAAAGAGGTGCTAAAATATTAGTTTTTAATTTCTTCAAGCAAGAGTTTTTTGTTTTAAATGGTACCGGTGTGTACTATTTACTCTCAGGCAGCAGATGGATGAAGACTTCTGCCTGGAGGATGATGATCTTAGCATTTGTGACTAAGATCAAGTGCTGTTCCCACAGAGGCTGAGGGGTACAAGAGACTTCAGTGTGAGGAACGTTTTCATGCTATATAGCAGTGAGGTATGTTCAGTCATTTTTTCTGGAGAGACTGTGTATTTCAGAAAGGCTGACAGTATCCCCATGAGGGTAAGGGTAAGCAGTAATCCTAAGAGCTATAGAAAGGCAATACTTAGCTTGCATAAGGGGATAATTACAAAAATGGTTGACACTGTGTTTGAATGTTTGTGGGCAAACGTTTTATGAACTGGGAGTGCTGTTAACGTTTTGTGGGCAATAACGTTTTTTGGGCAACTTTATTGAGGGTACACTTGGCTTATTTATTGGATCTCAGAACTCACATGGCTAGTTTAAAACCGCTCTGGTGCGGTTCTTTGAGGCTGTAGAGACATTGAGTGAGATGGGCGGGGCCTATTTTCGCGCCTCAGATGCGCAGTTGTTTTCACGCAGCAAGCTCCAACTCCTGAGGGCCCTTGTGAATGTTTTGGGCCAAATCTAACCTCATATTTACTATCCCTGAAGGCAGGTAGGCGCCACAGCAGGGCTGTGGCAAGATGCTGGGGGTGTTTCTTCCGGATTTAGGCCTAATTTCAATCCGGTTTGCACATTAAAGGGTTAAATGTTAATTTTCCTTGTGGGGCAAACTTAACTACGCCTATTAAGTCTGCTTGCAAAATTTGAAAAATTTGGTGCATTTTAAAGCATTTTTGCAGAACGTGTATGCTTTTTTCTCTTAAAGGCGCAGTACCGTTTTTTAAGATTGTTATTTTTTTCACTAAATAAAGTGTTTTCAAGCTTGTTTGTGTTCATTACTAGCCTGTACAACATGTCTGACATTGAGGAAAGCCAATGTTCAATGTGTTTAGAAGCCATTGTGGAACCCCCACTTAAAATGTGTCCCTCATGCACTGAAAGGGCAATACATTGCAAAGAACATATTTTAGCTAATAAAAGTATGTCGCAGGATGATTCTCAGTCAGAAGGGAATCAGGTTATGCCATCTAATTCTCCCCAAGTGTCACAACCATTAACGCCCGCACAAGCGACGCCAAGTACTTCTAGTGCGTCTAATTCTTTCACCCTGCAAGATATGGCCATAGTTATGAATACTACCCTCACAGAGGTTTTATCTAAGCTGCCTGGGTTGCAGGGGAAGCGCAGTAGTTCTGGTGCGAGAGTAAATACTGAGCCCTCTGACGCTTTATTAGCCATATCCGATGTACCCTCACAATGTTCTGAGTTGGGGGTGAGGGATTTGCTGTCTGAGGGAGAGATTTCTGATTCAGGAAAGATGTTCCCTCAGACAGACTCAGATATGACGGCTTTTAAATTTAAACTAGAACACTTCCGCTTATTGCTTAGGGAGGTTTTAGCGACTCTGGATGATTGTGACCCTATTGTAGTTCCAGAGACATTGTGTAGAATGGACAGATATCTAGAGGTTCCTGCCTACACTGATGTTTTTCCGGTCCCTAAGAGGATTTCGGACATTGTTACTAAGGAATGGGATAGACCAGGTATTCCGTTCTCTCCCCCTCCTACTTTTAAGAAAATGTTTCCCATATCAGACACCATGCGGGATTCGTGGCAGACGGTCCCTAAGGTGGAGGGAGCTATTTCTACCCTGGCTAAGCGTACAACTATACCTTGAGGACAGTTGTGCTTTCAAAGATCCTATGGATAAAAAATTAGACGGTCTCCTAAAGAAAATATTTGTTCATCAGGGTTTTCTTCTGCAACCTATAGCGTGCATTGTTCCTGTAACTACTGCAGCTGCTTTTTGGTTCGAGGCTCTAGAGGAGGCTCTTCAGGTTGATACCCCATTAGATGATATTCTGGATAGAATTAGGGCTCTCGAGCTAGCTAATTCTTTCATTACAGATGCCGCTTTTCAACTGGCTAAATTAGCGGCAAAGAATTCAGGTTTTGCCATTTTAGCGCGTAGAGCGTTATGGCTTAAGTCCTGGTCTGCTGATGTGTCATCAAAATCTAAGCTTTTAGCTATCCCTTTCAAAGGTAAGACCCTATTCGGGCCTGAACTGAAAGAGATCTTTTCAGACATCACTTTAGGGAAAGGCCATGCCCTTCCTCAGGATAAGACAACTAAGATGAGGACCAAACAAAATAATTTTCGTTCCTTTCGAAACTTCAAAGGTGGTCCCTCTGCCTCTTCCCCTGCTGCAAAACAAGAGGGGAATTTTACTCAATCCAAGTCAGTCTGGAGACCTAACCAGACTTGGAACAAAGGTAAACAGGCCAAGAAGCCCGCTGCTGCCATCAAGACAGCATGAAGGGGTAGCCCCCGATCCGGGACCGGATCTAGTAGGGGGCAGACTTTCTCTCTTTGCTCAGGCTTAGGCAAGAGACGTTCAGGACTCCTGGGTGTTAGAAATCATAACCCAGGGATATCTTCTAGATTTCAAAAATTCTCCTCCAAGGGGGAGATTCCATCTTTCTCAATTGTCTGTAAACCAGACAAAAAGAGAGGCGTTCTTACGCTGTGTAGAAGACCTATATACCATGGGAGTGATCTGCCCAGTTCCGAAAAAAGAACAGGGGCAGGGGTTTTACTCCAATCTGTTTGTAGTTCCCAAAAAAGAGGGAACCTTCAGACCAATTTTAGATCTCAAGATCCTAAACAAATTTCTCAGAGTCCCATCCTTCAAGATGGAGACCATTCGGACTATTTTACCAATGATACAGGAGGGTCAATATATGACCACCGTGGACTTAAGGGATGCGTATCTACACATCCCTACCCACAAAGATCATCACCAGTTCCTCAGGTTCGCCTTTCTGGACAAGCATTACCAGTTTGTGGCTCTTCCCTTCGGGTTGGCCACAGCTCCCAGAATTTTCACAAAGGTGCTAGGGTCACTTCTGGCGGTTCTAAGGCCACGGGGCATAGCAGTGGCGCCTTATCTGGACTATATCTTAATTCAGGCGTCAACTTTCCAACTAGCCAAATCTCACACGGATATCGTGTTGGCTTTTCTAAGATCTCACGGGTGGAAGGTGAACGTAAAAAAGAGTTCACTTATCCCCCTCACAAGAGTTCCATTCCTGGGAACTCTGATAGATTCGGTAGTCAGGAAATCAAAGATTTTAACCACCTGCCGAACTCTTCATTCCATTCCTCGGCCGTCCGTGGCTCAGTGTATGGAGGTAATCGGACTAATGGTAGCGGCAATGGACATAGTTCCGTTTGCTCGCTTGCATCTCAGACCACTGCAACTATGCATGCTCAATCAGTGGAATGGGGATTATGCAAATTTATCTCCTCAGATAAATCTGGATCAAGAGACCAGAGACTCTCTTCTTTGGTGGTTGTCACAGGATCATCTGTCCCAGGGATTGTGTTTCCGCAGGCCAGCATGGGTCATAGTGACGACGGACGCCAGCCTATTGGGCTGGGGTGCAGTCTGGAATTCCCTGAAAGCACAGGGTATGTGGACTCAGGAGGAGGCTCTCCTCCCGATAAATATTCTAGAACTGAGAGCGATATTCAATGCCTCAGCTGGCTTTGGCCAGATTCATAAGATTCCAGTCAGACAATATCACGACTGTAGCATATATCAATCATCAGGGGGGAACAAAGAGTTCTCTAGCGATGATGGAGGTTTCCAAAGTAATTCGATGGGCAGAGGCTCACTCTTGCCATCTATCAGCAATCTATATCCCAGGAGTGGAGAACTGGGAGGCTGATTTTCTAAGTCGTCAGACTTTTCATCCGGGGGAGTGGGAACTTCATCCAGAGGTGTTTGCACAATTGATTCATCAATGGGGCACACCAGAATTGGATCTGATGGCATCTCGTCAGAATGCCAAACTTCCTTGTTACGGGTCCAGATCGAGGGATCCTCAAGCAGTACTGATAGATGCTCTAGCAGTGCCTTGGTCGTTCAACCTGGCTTATGTGTTTCCACCATTTCCTCTCCTTCTTCGTCTGATCACCAGAATCAAACAGGAGAGAGCTTCGGTTATTTTGATAGCACCTGTGTGGCCACGCAGGACTTGGTATGCAGATCTGGTGGACATGTCATTTCTGCCACTGAGACAGGACCTTCTCATTCAGAGTCCGTTCCAACATCCAAATCTAGTTTCTCTGCGGCTGACTGCCTGGAGATTGAACGCTTGATTTTATCCAAGTGGGGATTCTCGGAGTCGGTCATAGATACCTTGATTCAGGCTCGAAAGCTTGTCACTAGGAAAATTTATCATAAGATATGGCGTAAATATCTTTATTGGTGCGAATCCAAAGGCTACTCATGGAGTAAGATAAGGATTCCTAGGATTTTGTCCTTTCTCCAAGAAGGATTGGAGAAGGGGTTATCAGCTAGTTCCTTAAAGGGACAGATATCTGCTTTGTCAATTTTACTGCACAAGTGTCTGGCAGATGTTCCAGACGTTCAGTCATTCTGTCAGGCTTTAGTTAGAATCAAGCCTGTGTTTAAACCTGTTGCTCCGCCATGGAGTTTGAATTTAGTTCTTAACGTTCTTCAAGGGGTTCCGCTTGAACCTATGCATTCCATAGATATTAAACTTTTATCTAGGAAAGTTCTGTTTTTAGTTGCTATCTATTCTGCTCAAAGAGTTTCTGAGCTATCTGCATTGCAATGTGACTTGCCTTATCTGGTTTTCCATGCTGATAAGGTGGTTTTGCGTACCAAACCTGGATTCCTTCCTAGGGCCTAGATTTAGAGTTTGGCGGTAGCCGTGAAAACCAGCGTTAGAGGCTCCTAACGCTGGTTTTAGGCTACCGCCGGTATTTGGAGTCACTCAAAATAGGGTCTAACGCTCACTTTTCAGCCGCGACTTTTCCATACCGCAGATCCCCTTACGTAAATTGCGTATCCTATCTTTTCAATGGGATTTTTCTAACTCCGGTATTTAGAGTCGTGTCTGAAGTGAGCGTTAGACATCTAATGACAAAACTCCAGCCGCAGGAAAAAAGTCAGTAGTTAAGAGCTTTCTGGGCTAACCCCGGTTTATAAAGCTCTTAACTACTTTACTCTAAAGTACACTAACACCCATAAACTACCTATGTACCCCTAAACCGAGGTCCCCCCACATCGCCGACACTCTAAAAAAATTTTTTAACCCCTAATCTGCCGACCGCCACCTACGTTATACTTATGTTCCCCTAATCTGCTGCCCCTAACACCGCCGACCCCTATATTATATTTATTAACCCCTAATCTGCCCCCCTCAACGTCGCCTCCACCTGCCTACACTTATTAACCCCTAATCTGCCGACCGGACCTGAGCGCTACTATAATAAAGTTATTAACCCCTAATCCGCCTCACTAACCCTATCATAAATAGTATTAACCCCTAATCTGCCCTCCCTAACATCGCCGACACCTAACTTCAATTATTAACCCCTAATCTGCCGACCGAATCTCGCCGCTATTCTAATAAATTTATTAACCCCTAAAGCTAAGTCTAACCCTAATACTAACACCCCCCTAAGTTAAATATAATTTAAATCTAACAAAATAAATTAACTCTTATTAAATAAATTATTCCTATTTAAAGCTAAATACTTACCTGTAAAATAAACCCTAATATAGCTACAATATAAATAATAATTATATTGTAGCTATTTTAGGATTTATATTTATTTTACAGGTAACTTTGTATTTATTTTAACCAGGTACAATAGCTATTAAATAGTTAAGAACTATTTAATAGCTAAAATAGTTAAAATAATTACAAATTTACCTGTAAAAGAAATCCTAACCTAAGTTACAAATAAACCTAACACTAGACTATCAATAAATAAATTAAATAAAATACCTACAATTACCTACAATTAACGTAACACTACACTATCAATAAATTAATTAAATACAATTGCTACAAATAAATACAATTAAATAAACTAGCTAAAGTACAAAAAATAAAAAAGAACTAAGTTACAAAAAATAAAAAAATATTTACAAACATAAGAAAAATATTACAACAATTTTAAACTAATTACACCTACTCTAAGCCCCCTAATAAAATAACAAAGCCCCCCAAAATAAAAAAAATGCCCTACCCTATTCTAAATTACTAAAGTTCAAAGCTCTTTTACCTTACCAGCCCTGAACAGGGCCCTTTGCGGGGCATGCCCCAAGAAATACAGCTCTTTTGCCTGTAAAAAAAAAACATACAATACCCAAGCCCCCCAACATTACAACCCACCACCCACATACCCCTAATCTAACCCAAACCCCCCTTAAATAAACACTAAGCCCCTGAAGATCATCCTACCTTGTCTTCACCATACCAGGTTCACCGATCGGTCCAGAAGAGCTCCTCCGATGTCCTGATCCAAGCCCAAGCGGGGGGCTGAAGAGGTCCATGATCCGGCTGAAGTCTTCATCCAAGCGGGGCAGAAGAGGTCTTCCATCCGATTGAAGTCTTCATCCAAGCGGCATCCATCCGGAGCGAAGCGGCAGCATCCTGAAGACCTCCACCGCGGAACATCCATCCTGGCCGACGACTGAACGACGAATGACGGTTCCTTTAAATGACGTCATCCAAGATGGCGTCCCTCGAATTCCGATTGGCTGATAGGATTCTATCAGCCAATCGGAATTAAGGTAGGAATATTCTGATTGGCTGATGGAATCAGCCAATCAGAATCAAGTTCAATCCGATTGGCTGATCCGATCAGCCAATCAGATTGAGCTCGCATTCTATTGGCTGTTCCGATCAGCCAATAGAATGCAAGCTCAATCTGATTGGCTGATTGGATCAGCCAATCGGATTGAACTTGATTCTGATTGGCTGATTCCATCAGCCAATCAGAATATTCCTACCTTAATTCCGATTGGCTGATAGAATTTGAGGGATGCCATCTTGGATGACGTCATTTAAAGGAACCGTCATTCGTCGTTCAGTCGTCGGCCAGGATGGATGTTCTGCGGTGGAGGTCTTCAGGATGCTGCCGCTTCGCTCCGGATGGATGCCGCTTGGATGAAGACTTCAATCGGATGGAAGACCTCTTCTGCCCCGCTTGGATGAAGACTTCAGCCGGATCATGGACCTCTTCAGCCCCCCGCTTGGGCTTGGATCAGGACAACAGAGGAGCTCTTCTGGACCGATCGGTGAACCTGGTATGGTTAAGACAAGGTAGGATGATCTTCAGGGGCTTAGTGTTAGGTTTATTTAAGGGGGGTTTGGGTTAGATTAGGGGTATGTGGGTGGTGGGTTGTAATGTTGGGGGGCTTGGGTATTGTATGTTTTTTTTACAGGCAAAAGAGCTGTATTTCTTGGGGCATGCCCCGCAAAGGGCCCTGTTCAGGGCTGGTAAGGTAAAAGAGCTTTGAACTTTAGTAATTTAGAATAGGGTAGGGCATTTTTTTTTATTTTGGGGGGCTTTGTTATTTTATTAGGGGGCTTAGAGTAGGTGTAATTAGTTTAAAATTGTTGTAATATTTTTCTTATGTTTGTAAATATTTTTTTATTTTTTGTAACTTAGTTCTTTTTAATTTTTTGTACTTTAGCTAGTTTATTTAATTGTATTTATTTGTAGCAATTGTATTTAATTAATTTATTGATAGTGTAGTGTTAGGTTAATTGTAGGTAATTGTAGGTAGTTTATTTAATTTATTTATTGATAGTGTAGTGTTAGGTTTAATTGTAACTTAGGTTAGGATTTCTTTTACAGGTAAATTTGTAATTATTTTAACTATTTTAGCTATTAAATAGTTCTTAACTATTTAATAGCTATTGTACCTGGTTAAAATAAATACAAAGTTACCTGTAAAATAAATATAAATCCTAAAATAGCTATAATATAATTATAATTTATATTGTAGCTATATTAGGATTTATTTTACAGGTAAGTATTTAGCTTTAAATAGGAATAATTTATTTAATAAGAGTTAATTAATTTCGTTAGATTTAAATTATATTTAACTTAGGGGGGTGTTAGTGTTAGGGTTAGACTTAGCTTTAGGGGTTAATACATTTATTAGAATAGCGGTGAGCTCCAGTCGGCAGATTAGGGGTTAATGTTTGAAGTTAGGTGTCGGCGATGTTAGGGAGGGCAGATTAGGGGTTAATACTATTTATGATAGGGTTAGTGAGGCGGATTAGGGGTTAATAACTTTATTATAGTAGCGCTCAGGTCCGGTCGGCAGATTAGGGGTTAATAAGTGTAGGCAGGTGGAGGCGACGTTGTGGGGGGCAGATTAGGGGTTAATAAATATAATATAGGGGTCGGCGACGTTAGGGCAGCAGATTAGGGGTACATAGGGATAATGTAAGTAGTGGCGGTTTACGGAGCGGCAGATTAGGGGTTAATAATAATATGCAGGGGTCAGCGATAGCGGGGGCGGCAGAATAGGGGTTAATAAGTGTAAGGTTAGGGGTGTTTAGACTCGGGGTACATGTTAGAGTGTTAAGTGCAGACGTAGGAAGGGTTAACGCATAGCAAACAATGGGGCTGCGTTAAGAGCTGAACGCGGCTTTTTTGCAGGTGTTAGGTTTTTTTTCAGCTCAAACAGCCCCATTGTTTCCTAAGGGGGAATCGTGCACGAGCACGTTTTTGAGGCTGGCCGCGTCCGTAAGCAACTCTGGTATCGAGAGTTGAAGCTGCGTTAAAAATGCTCTACGCTCCTTTTTTGGAGCCTAACGCAGCCTTTATGTGGACTCTCAATACCAGAGTTATTTTTATGGTGCGGCCACAAAAAAGCCGGCGTTAGTTTTTCAGGTCGTTACCGACAAAACTCCAAATCTAGCGGTAAGGTTGTTACCAATAAGAATATTAATCAGGAAATTGTGGTTCCTTCTCTGTGTCCTAATCCTTCCTCTAATAAGGAGCGTCTGTTGCACAACTTGGACGTGGTTCGTGCTTTGAAGTTTTACTTGCAAGCGACCAAAGATTTCCATCAAACATCTTCTTTGTTTATTGTCTATTCTGGAAAACGTAGAGGTCAAAAAGCTATGGCTACCTCTCTTTCTTTTTGGCTGAAAAGCATCATCCATTTGGCATACGAGACTGCTGGACAGCAGTCTCCTGAAAGAATTACAGCTCACTCTACTAGAACGGTGGCTTCCACATGGGCTTTTAAAAATGATGCTTCTGTTGAACAGATTTGTAAGGCTGCGACTTGGTCTTCGCTTCATACCTTTTCCAAATTTTACAAATTTTTATACTTTTGCTTCTTCGGAGGCTATTTTTGGGAGAAAAGTTCTTCAAGCAGTGGTGCCTTCTTTTTAGCCATCTGTCTTGTCCCTCCTGTTCATCCGTGTCCTGTAGATTTGGTATTGTATCCCACAAGTAGTGGATGAATCCGTGGACTCGTTGTACCTTATAGAAGAAAAGTAAATTTATGCTTACCTGATAAATTGATTTCTTCTATGGTACGACGAGTCCAAGGCCCGCCCTGTCATTTTAAGACAGATTATATTTTTTGATTTTAAACTTCAGTCACCTCTGCACCTTTTAGTTTCTCCTTTTTCTTCCCATACCTTCGGTCGAATGACTGGGGGGTGGAGCTAAGGGAGGAGCTATATAGACAGCTCTGCTGTGGTGCTCTTTGCCACTTCCTGCTAGCAGGAGATAATATCCCACAAGTAATGGATGAATCCGTGGACTCGTCCTACCATACAAGAAATCAATTTATCAGGTAAGCATAAATTTACTTTTCTAATTAAAATAAATTAAAAATAATAGAAAACTGGGTACTGGCAGACAGCTGTCTGATGGAGATGGAGGTAATTGGTTAGAAGGGGGAGGGTTATAGAGTTTTTTGGAAGGGATCAGGGAGGTGGGAAGGTAAGGGGGTAATCCTACACTAAGGACAATGATAATAATAAAAATAAATTTAAAAAAAGGTGTAAAACTGCATACTGGCAGACTGTCTGCCAGTACTTAAGATGGGGGTGACCATTGGGGGGTGGGGGGAAGAGCTGTTTGAGAGAGATCGGGGGTGGGAAGTTTCAGGTGGGAGGGTAATCTCTACACTAAAGCTAAAATGAACCTTACAAGCTACCTGATTAACCCCTTAACTGCTGGGAATAATAAAAGTTTGGTGTGCAGCTGCAATTAGCAGCCTCCTAAATACCAAAAAGCAATGGCAAAGTCATATATGTCTGCTTTTTAGAACAAAGGGGATCCCAGAGAAGCTTTTACAACCATTTGTGCCATGATTGCACAAGCTGTATGTAAATAATTTCAGTGAGAAACCTACAGTTTGTGAAAAAGTTAAGGATTTTTTTTATTTGATCGTGTTTCACGGTGAAATGGTGGCATTAAATATACCAAAATGGGCCTAGATCAATACTTTGGGTTATCTACTAAAAAAATATAAAGTTTTAATAGGTAAATAAGAAAGGCTCTTTTTCTGTTTAAATGTAGTCATGGCAAAAATTCTAAAAATGCTCTGGTATTTTGTGGAAGTTTTAGTCTTAAATGCCCGGTCCTTAAAGGGTTAAAATACTAATTGAGGGGGGGGGAGGCAGAGCCTAGCCACGCTGGATGATGGCTGCAATCTGTTAGAGCTCTAAAAACCTTAGGGCTGAACAAGCTAGTTATGTGAGATTAAATATTTTTTTTAATTAGGAATAGTGCCAAAATATATTTAAGACGGACTGCATCTATCCTGGGTGTTAGCAGTAAAATAGTGAACTGATACTTGCTGGTCAGGATCACTTGGATTGACATTCCCGCCTCTGACTGTAAAAGAATTAATGCTGAAGGAGGACACGAACCAGCTATTCCGCTAACCAACACACGGCCCACCACTCCTACAGCTATCACAGCGAAGCAATAGGGGAACAACAAAATACAACAGAAAGGAAGACCGCCACATCTCATCAACCACCAGGCAAGGCCTTGACAAACGGCTGCACTACCTTGATCTTGAAGGCCTCTACTCACCTAGACCTAACATCCTGCTCGGTGGAGACAAAGGACACACTGAACCCCGCACTAGTAACTCAGGTCTGCTGGTAAAAGCACCAGGGCCACTCAATCGAACCAGGGGGAGCATCATAGAGGTGGCGTGGAGTCAGCGAAGGGGTGAAGAGGCAAAGCTGCAGGCCCAAGAGGCACAGCCATTAACCACGCGCCGGAACAAATCACTTCATATGCCGCAACAGGGTAAGACCCTGCAGCACCTGAGTGTACACAGAAGAAAGCCCCAGATCCAAAAGAACATCCAACAGCTGCAGCGGATTCACCTCGCGAGAGTGAAAGACCAGGCGACTTCTTCATATCACAAGGCATACTTTAGGGTTATTGATAAAACCCCAGGGCTGACAATGCGAACAAAAAGTACACTGACCTAGCCCCGTAACAGGGTAAGACCCAGGGGCACTGAACTAAAACTAAAACCAGGCCCCAGCATTAACGCAACATCACAGGCCTGGTGGAGATAGCAGACGGCCTATTCGGCACAACACCACCAATAAAACTAGAGTGGTGAAGAGATCTTAAAATAATAGACACAGGGGAATGGTAACATACAAATAGAGAAATAAGGGACCTGGTCTCATAAGGCCTGCACAGGTCCCACAGCTATTGTCAGTGGAAAA
This sequence comes from Bombina bombina, assembly GCF_027579735.1. Taxonomy (NCBI): domain Eukaryota; kingdom Metazoa; phylum Chordata; class Amphibia; order Anura; family Bombinatoridae; genus Bombina; species Bombina bombina. The sequence continues at coordinate 122,859,572 of NC_069503.1, forward strand.
GTCGCAAACTAGCCACTATATCAACTGCCCACATGCCTGAAGCATAAATAAATTAAATAAATAAATTGAGCATTACACTAAGTCCTGCTCACTTAAAAACACACTTCTATCTTATAACAAATAGAACAAATCTATGTTATAACAGTAGAGCAACACCTTCTTGAGTGAATCCCATTGTGACGGCCAAATAGGCATTGACACAATCTGACTGTGAATCAGGCAATTTATATTTTCTTATCAGTGGCTTCCAATCACAGAAAGATAGCCCTAGCAGTATATCTATGTACCCTGTTATGCCAAATAAAAAACTAGCAAGGCCGATAAAAGGCTCACAATAATCTGTAATGGAGCTACCTACTTCCCTCTGAAAATGCGTCAGGCACCTCTAAATTTACTCACTGTTTTGACAAGATAAAGGTAGATTACCTTGACATCACGCTAATAGGTGACAGTGTTGCTGGTGGGGTTAGGACGAAACTTTTCACTAAGCCGATTTCAGCCAACTCATTGATTCATGCGAGGAGTAGTCACCCATGCCATATGCATTATGGTGTGGCGAAGGGCCAGTTAATCAGGGCTAAACGCAATTGCTCTGACGAGTTGGACTTCGCAACAGAAAGTGAGGCTCTCATGACAAAACTGAGAGAAAGGGGGTACCCAGAGAGCCCTATAAAAAGAGCTCAGAGAGAAGTCATGAATATGCCCAGAGAAACGTTGTTATTACCAAAACCACCAAAACAGGAAACCCGAAGTGAAATTACATTTGTTACAGCATATACCAGTCAGTATCATAAGATTTGTAACATCATCAAAAAGAATCTACAGATTCTAAGAGGTGATGACATCTTAAAAAATGTGGTAGATAAGGGTTGCAGATTTGTACCTAGGAGGAATATCACCATTGGAAATATGATCTCCCCAAGTATGCTTAAGCCACCGAAAAAAGAGAGCAGCTGGTTGAGCAGCAAAGGGCACTACAAATGTGGTGCCAGAAGTTGCACAGCTTGCAGCTATGCTCTAATAAGCAAGGTGTTTCAATCCGCATATACAAAGAGGGTCTTTGAATGTCAGAGATGCACTAATTGCAGGTCAGAGTTTGTCGTGTACCTGGTGATATGTAACGTTTGCAATCTGCAATACGTGGGGTGCACCTCAAGAGAGGCTAGAGCAAGGATAAGGGAGCATCTCAATGATATCGACAAAGAAAAAACAACTACAGGAGTAGCGAAACATTTTCTGTATGATCACCATGGTGATGCAGGTAGCTTCAGATGGATGATCATAGAGGTGATAGACAAAAAACCCAGAGGGGGAAGTAGGATACAGGAGTTATTACGCAGAGAGGCATACTGGATCTTCACCTTAAATACACGGAGACCAGTGGGCATGAATATAACAAATGACATCATCAATTTCTGGGAGTAGTAGAAAGGATAAGGAGTAGGTGTACTGATCTCCCTTATAAAAATAGCACAATATGTTGGTGTCCATTAATGTAAAGATTGAACAATTTGTGTTCACATTCATGATGTTTGAGGATTATTTATGTCATATTTAACTGTAAAAAGCAAATACAGATAATGGCAATTGTTGTCCCACACATACAACATACTAGGAATATTAGTGTTAAGTTACATGAGGGCCAGCTAATTTCTTTTCCATGGACATTCAAAGATTATAAACCAACAAAGTTTCCCTTATTCTTATTCTAAAGGGTTCTGACTATAGGTCCAGAAGTTACTAAGGCAAATTGTGATACGATAGGCCATTAAGGTATAAGCTAATGTCTCTGAGTGTAATAGGCAACTGTGACAGGCTTTAATAATGAGAAGCATGTTGTGTGCAAAGGCAGATGTCAATCAATGTCGATTACACGTAAGGGTGGAGTTAATACAGACACATTTTACAGGCTACCAATCAGATTGTGAGGGGGCATTTATAGCCCCACAGGTGAATTAACAAAATTAAGTCTATGAATAAGGCATATCAGCCGAAACGCGTCAGACTGGCCTGTTTGTGACTAAGCAGCTGTTTGAAAATACTTGTTACTGCATGCTGGCATCAAGTTTTTACATTGACCAATAAAGTACTGAGTTTTACCTCAAGCGGCATTCTTATTTCTTTGGATATCGTCTGGCCAGGGAAGGGGCCATTGCTTGCTGCAATAGGGCTGTTTGCCCGAAATTACCTGTGAGAGCTCCGGGTAAGTGTAATTCATTCCACTGCTGTAACCGGTAGGAGCTGGAGAATAGTGAGACACCACACACCCAGTCTGCCCCGTGATTGGCTAGGTGCGGTCACGAGAAAGTGACGTCAGACGCCGTCCGAAAAAGTTTCCCGATCACGGTCGAGTATTCAAGGACGGGTATTGAGAAGACGTCAGCCATCGGGGCAGAGGTGTTTTGAAGGTGAGGTCTTTCCTTTCACAGCCACCGCTAGCAGGACGGATCCCCGTGTGTCAGAGGAGTACCCCTCTTTTTACATATTTGAACCAATTTCCCTTCCAAACTCCGAGACAGGGCATCCGGGACTTCAGACAGGTAAACCCAATTGGGAGTTTACTTTTTTCATGCTACAATCGTTATTGTCATTTATGATTGAATTGAATTACATGAATGAGCTCATATATACCAAGTGTGGACATAACGTTACACTCTTTGATACATTTCTGAATGTTTATACCAGTACTCAAATAAGGCATATGGACTGTTGACTGTTGACAGATATTACGGACATATCTAGAAGTACATACAGGCAGTCTAAACATGGATAATAGACCAGCTATGTGCAGTAACTATTATTCACTCACAAGTTTTGAAGACATAGAAAGACACAGACCCGCACTCAAAGATATTTTCAATCCAGATACACAAATAAGGGAAATATCAGATGTATTTCTATCAATGGAGAAAACTCTCACCAAAGAGTATCAAATATGGTGGGACAAAAAATCATTAGAAAAATACATAGACATGAGAATGATCCCAAGGGGTCTCAGGATTAGGAAATATCCTTCCTTTCAAGTCACAGAGGAGTGGTTCATTACTGAATGGAACGATACACTAACAGAATGCTCCATCAAGTTAATGAACATTATTATCAAGTATAAAGATCTTAAACTTGAAGAAACTAGGAGACATATTAAGGACATACAGAAAGACCTAAACAATTTTGTCGATCATGACAAATATGAACAACTGGACATAATACTAAGGGAAACGATAGATAACCTTAAAAGAGATGTGGACAGACTGAAATACCGCAAATATGTCAGGGACGCTGAGGATTACACCAATAATAAGGTTTATCAGTGGAATTCACAGAATCCAAGAAGATTGAGGCAATCAAGGAGGTTTAACAACAAGAGAGGAAATACATCAGGAACAAAGGGTCAGCCAATAGAACAAGGAAGAAGACAAGTGACTTTTGTGGACACTGATTCAAGTGAAGAGGCTGACATGCGAGATTTTGTAGATTATACAACAAGTGGGGGCTCATCTGAGGAAGAAGGACCCCCTATTAGTAAATTTAGTGAGAGTCCAGCATCCATTCTGCCAGCAGATAATGTCAGTATTCCCCAACTACCAGTTACCGCCCCTACAGGGGTTGTAGGTATATTGAAAAATAAAGGTAGAGGTGGCAATAGAATGAACAAATATTCTGCCACATTAGACACACAGCCCAAGCCCAATCCATTACCCGTAGATTTTCAGGTTTTTCGGGAGGAAGAGGACAAAGGGCAGGGGGGAGGGACAGGAGCAACAGGGGGAAGAGGAAAAGGAAAAGAACCACTAGCCAGACGAGAACATACACATTGAGAAGAGGAAAACAAAACAAATACAGAATATGAGAGTTATCAACCTCACGAGTATTGAATTAAGTACTGAAGAAATTAAGGTTTTAGAACTAGGTTTAAATTTTGTTCCAGCAGCTGACTTCAAGGTATTCGACACACTAATGGATGTTAATAGGTTTGTTCGCAATTTAACCATAAAGAAGTTTTATTATGTCGAACAATCTTCAGAACAACCTCCAGGGGGTGTCGGGAGCTTGAAGCCAGAAACTGGACAGGTGGTGAATGATTGCTTTCTCTTCAGAGACACCATTGATCTTTTAACCTTAAGTCAGTTAGAAAAAGAGAGTATGGGAGAATTGACACAAAAGGGCAGCCATACAGGGTACAAAAATAATCATACACATAATCTCACTCACATTGAAAATGTGGGTCTGAGGAAGCTGAAAGAGAGACAAGGTATAGTGATCAAGAATGCCGATAAAGGTGGCACAATAGTTGTCATGGCCGAATCAGATTATATCAAGGAGGCAAATAGACAGCTCAGTGATGGGGAGATATATCAAAGACTGTCCTATGACCCCACAGTCAGGTTTCAGGCAGAACTGAGAGATCTGCTTGATGATGGTCTGGAGGAGGGTCTGATGGACTTGTGCACCTTTGAATATCTTAATGTGAAGGAACCGGTGACACCGATTTTCCATCACTTACCGAAGGTGCACAAGTCCATCGAGAATGTAAAGGGCAGACCTATTGTATCAGGGATCGGCTCATTATTTGAAAATTTGTCAAATTGGGTTGAGTCCCTTTTACAACCCCTGGTGTGGAAGTTACCAACCTTCCTTCGAGACACTAAGCATTTGTTGAATTGTGTGGATGAGATCATGTGGTGCTCAGAATATTGCTGGCTCACGGTGGATGTGGTGGGATTATATTCCGCCATACCACACGATAAAGGCATACAGGCCATTAAGTATATGTTAGACTTTCTGAGTGACTATTCGCCTGAACTTAGGGATTACATTGTACGAGTCATTGAATTTTTGCTTGATCACAATTTTTTCAATTTTAATGGATGTTTCTATCTGCAAAGGTGTGGGACAGCGATGGGAGCTAAATTTGCCCCAGCCTATGCCAATTTGTTCATGGGCTGGTGGGAGCTGTCCCACGTCTTTGCAGATATGAATCCTTTCAGTGAACGGATAGTTGGCTACAAGCACTATATAGACGATCAAAAAGAATCTACAGATTCTAAGAGGTGATGACATCTTAAAAAATGTGGTAGATAAGGGTTGCAGATTTGTACCTAGGAGGAATATCACCATTGGAAATATGATCTCCCCAAGTATGCTTAAGCCACCGAAAAAAGAGAGCAGCTGGTTGAGCAGCAAAGGGCACTACAAATGTGGTGCCAGAAGTTGCACAGCTTGCAGCTATGCTCTAATAAGCAAGGTGTTTCAATCCGCATATACAAAGAGGGTCTTTGAATGTCAGAGATGCACTAATTGCAGGTCAGAGTTTGTCGTGTACCTGGTGATATGTAACGTTTGCAATCTGAAATACGTGGGGTGCACCTCAAGAGAGGCTAGAGCAAGGATAAGGGAGCATCTCAATGATATTGACAAAGAAAAAACAACTACAGGAGTAGCGAAACATTTTCTGTATGATCACCATGGTGATGCAGGTAGCTTCAGATGGATGATCATAGAGGTGATAGACAAAAAACCCAGAGGGGGAAGTAGGATACAGGAGTTATTATGCAGAGAGGCATACTGGATCTTCACCTTAAATACACGGAGACCAGTGGGCATAAATATAACAAATGACATCATCAATTTCTGGGAGTAGTAGAAAGGATAAGGAGTAGGTGTACTGATCTCCCTTATAAAAATAGCACAATATGTTGGTGTCCATTAATGTAAAGATTGAACAATTTGTGTTCACATTCATGATGTTTGAGGATTATTTATGTCATATTTAACTGTAAAAAGCAAATACAGATAATGGCAATTGTTGTCCCACACATACAACATACTAGGAATATTAGTGTTAAGTTACATGAGGGCCGGCTAATTTCTTTTCCATGGACATTCAAAGATTATAAACCAACAAAGTTTCCCTTATTCTTATTCTAAAGGGTTCTGACTATAGGTCCAGAAGTTACTAAGGCAAATTGTGATACGATAGGCCATTAAGGTATAAGCTAATGTCTCTGAGTGTAATAGGCAACTGTGACAGGCTTTAATAATGAGAAGCATGTTGTGTGCAAAGGCAGATGTCAATCAATGTCGATTACACGTAAGGGTGGAGTTAATACAGACACATTTTACAGGCTACCAATCAGATTGTGAGGGGGCATTTATAGCCCCACAGGTGAATTAACAAAATTAAGTCTATGAATAAGGCATATCAGCCGAAACGTGTCAGACTGGCCTGTTTGTGACTAAGCAGCTGTTTGAAAATACTTGTTACTGCACGCTGGCATCAAGTTTTTACATTGACCAATAAAGTACTGAGTTTTACCTCAAGCGGCATTCTTATTTCTTTGGATATCGTCTGGCCAGGGAAGGGGCCATTGCTTGTTGCAATAGGGCTGTTTGCCCGAAATTACCCGTGAGAGCTCCGGGTAAGTGTAATTCATTCCACTGCTGTAACCGGTAGGAGCTGGAGAATAGTGAGACACCGCACACCCAGTCTGCCCCGTGATTGGCTAGGTGCGGTCACGAGAAAGTGACGTCAGACGCCGTCCGAAAAAGTTTCCCGATCACGGTCGAGTATCGAGGACGGGTATTGAGGAGACGGCAGCCATCGGGGCAGAGGTGTTTTGAAGGTGAGGTCTTTCCTTTCACAGCCACCGCTAGCAGGACGGATCCCCGTGTGTCAGAGGAGTACCCCTCTTTTTACATATTTGAACCTCTAAAGAGCAGCAGGAAGGGAGAAGACAAACGGTTGCTGCACAGATTCACAACATAGATCCAGCACAATACAACTTTGTCACTAAAGAGGACATTAAACACCTCTCCTCAAAAGAGGATATTAAAGAAGCAATGTCAGATATTAAAAGTAACTAAGAAAATATATAACTGCCGTGGATCATAGAGTTACTCAGATTGAAGAAAAACAGGAAAATCTATGTTCAGACCTCCAACATCAGGCAAGTTTCTTACAATCACAAGAGATAGCAGTACAAAACCTCCCTGAACGTATTGAAGATCTAGAGAACAGGAGCAGGAGGAACAATTTGAGATTACGGGGAATCCCCGAATCTGTGAACCCTGCTACCCTACATAAATATATTCAAGATCTTTTCAGATATATAAAGAACTCTCCAGCAGCCACAGATGTACAAATTGAATGGGTACACAGGGCTCTGTGCCCCAAACCATCCAACAGGGCACCGTCTAGGGACGTGATTGTTAAGCTGCTATCTTTCAAAGATAAAGAGGAAATCCTCAAGCACGCCAGAACAAGCATTATTGCCAACAGAGATAACACCACAGCAGTCTTCAGGAACATCACGGATCTGCCTAACTTCAATCAGGCCTTGGGAATAACGATTAGGCCCCCTCGAATGGTTCCTGGTGAAGGAGCTGATCTACCTGGAGCTGCTACCCCTGTAAATGAGAATTTTCCTAGCTGACAGACCAGTGGGCGTCATATATGACTGAGCACACTAAACCGTGAAAGGTCTAAAGACATTTGACTGGACAGATAAGTTCATGTTTCTTGTTACACACCAATTGATCATGTTAATACTGTTCACACTCAAATTATAGTTCATTACTTCATACATACACCTAGCTTCTAGAATACAACACATATCGCGGTGACATTAGCCAAGTCACTGCCTGCAAAAATAAAGTTAACCTTGATCTAGGATCTTAAACTACAAGATGTAGATTTCTCTAGTGTTGAAATGCCCTAAGGTTATATTTTTGATGCACACATATTTATCTTTCTCATACTGCTTCTTGTTGAACACATGTTTATTGTGTTCATATTGTTTACACTTTGTGGTTCATACCTACATACATACAACCAGCCTCTAAGGTGAGGCACATACCACAATGACATTAACTAAGTTACTGCTTACAAAAGAACTTAACCTAGATATAGGACCTTAAGAACCAAGTATACACAAGATATTTATTTATTTTTATCCAAGGATTACAAAGTTATACATTTTGGATGGAGTGCTGTTTATTATAAAGACACACAGGCAGTTTCCTTTTTTTATTTTTATTTTATTATTCTCTTGTCGCACAAACTTACAGATAAACATTAGATGTTTAAATATTAATATAAAAAAGCACAGGGTTGACTACCCCTATTTGTTTGTATTGGTATTGTGAAAGTGTTAAATTGTTATATTATACTAGTTGTTTTCAGAGAACACTGTAAACCATGGCATGATTAAGGTAACACTACCGAAACGTTGCTATGTCTTTTGATACATTTATACTGGAATAAAGATTCTGCTGATTTATGCTACCTTCTTTGGACTTTTTACTTTGTGAAATACTAGGGTCTTTGCAGTGGCCCTCCAAAGGTATGCATTAATTGGGGCTTTCTGTGCTGGATTCTATTTCTGACTTTTGTACCTATAAGAGAGAACCCAGACATCGGACTGGGACGCGGGTACGGGGCCCCTCACACCTACTGACAACACAATAACACACGTCCTACACCAAGGAGAAATCAAACCACAGGCCGAGCTTGCAGATTGGGATGGTGACACATTCTCTTCTTGGTTCTGTGTGGCACAGCTTACTCACTACTACACATCACATAGGCATAAAACACATTTTAGCAGACAAAAAAAAACTTTCGGGAACCTATGTGTAACAAACCAGCCTCCGAAGCATCTAATCTCACAACTTTATAAAATCCTTCTTGCAAGGGGAGAATCTTGTCTACCTTCATATGTGCATACCTGGCACAAAGAGCTAGGACAAACTATAGAGATTAAAGAATGGTATAAAATATTCGAAAAGGCCTCATTGTCGGCTAAAATTCAGGAAATGCACTACAAGTTTTTGAGTCGTTGGTACCTGACCCAACAGAGGATTAGGAAAATATACCCTAATACTAACGGGGAGTGCTAGAGAGACTGCGGGGAGGAGGGCGCACTTCTCCACGTGTGGTGGTCCTGCCCCTGCATCCGTTCTTATTGGGATGAAGTGCTTAAATCAATAGACTGAATCCTTGAACTAACCATCATATAATTTAATATATCATGAACTCCCCAAAGTAAGTGGAGAGGCGAAGAACTTTCTGCTGCTTCTAAAGTTCAGTGCAGCTAAGGAGCTTATTCCTAAATACCAGAAAACCCAACAGACACCCAAACTACAGAAATGGAGGGCCAGGGTCAGGGATTTGCTAGAGCGCTATCATTTCCGGAAAACTGGCAAAATAATGACACACAATGTCATGCAGTTGACATGGGAGGGTAAAGGGCTCCAATTTGATATTTTATCACAGCAGGCCATTTGCAATAGACACCCTACACCCCACTCTGGAATTCCAAAATCCTTTCTTTTTTACCCTTCATCCCTTCCCCTTTTATTCTTATGCTCCCCCCTTCTCTTTTTGCTCTAGCAATACCAATATTGTTTTTGACATAAAATGTAAACAGATGTGTAACAAGCTCAAACAGGTATACCGATAATCCCACCTCACTATTAACAGTTACTGGTCTATAATATGATGCATTTACCAAGGACTAAGGCCGAGCAATGCGGCACGGTTATCACAAACCCCACACAGAATGTTAACCAGGGATAGGCACAGACAAAGGCTGTGGCGGACATTTTCCAAAGTACATCTTAGTGAAGGACACCATGGTACATTTGAAATTAAAAACATTATTTTATAGTGCTTGATGTTATTATACTGATGCAGATACCACTGATCCTATAACCAGCCCTCCTCTGGCTATACCCATGTGCCAGTGTTACTACTGTGTCATTAAATATAGTGCTGGCTCTTATTATACTGATGCAGATACCACTGACCCTACAACCAGCCCTTGTCTGGCTATACGCATGTGCCAGTGTCACTACTGTGTCTTTGTATAGAGCTGGGTGTCATTATACAGATGCAGATACACATCCAGTATTTCACTCAGGGTTTAATTATTCCATAACTTATCACCCAATATCGCTAGCAGTTATTTAATCAGAAAGAAAAGATATACTAAGGTTTGTGGCGGACACTGCAAGGGCTAGTCACGGACACCAGTGTCCGTGTATGGACACCTTGCCTATCCCTGATGTTAACTATGATTGTCTTTCAACTTTGTGCATACTACTGTTGTATCGTACAATTCCTTACAATAAAGCTTGTTTAAAAAACTAAAAAAATAACTAATTGAGATAGAAACTTTCGCCTAGATTACGAGTTTTGCGTGAGAGGCTATGCGGTGCTAACGAGCAGTTTATGCTCACCACTCACCTACAGACAATGCTGGTATTACTGTTTTTTACAAACCCGACGTTAGCCACAAAAAAGTGAGCGGAGAGCAAAATTTTGCTCCACATCTCACCTCAATACGAGCGCTGCTTATGTTAGCGGTGAGCTGGTAAAACGTGCTCGTGCACGATTTCCTCATAGGAATCAATGGGGGAGAGCCAGCTGGAAAAAAAACTAACACCTGCAAAAAAGCAGCGTTCAGCTCCTAACGCAGCCCCATTGATTCCTATGGGGAAATAACATTTATGTCTACACCTAACACCCTAACATGAACCCCGAGTCTAAACACCGCTAATCTTACACTTATTAACCCCTAATCTGCCGCCCCCGACACCTGCATTATATTATTTACCCCTAATCTGCCGCACCGGACACCGCCGCCACCTACATTCTACTTATTAACCCCTAATCTGCTGCCCCAACATCGCCGACACCTACATTATATTTATTAACCCCTACTCTGCCACCCCCAATGTCGCCGCAACCTACCAACATTTATTAACCCCTAATCTGCCGCCCCCAACGTCGCCACCACTATAATAAAGTTATTAACCCCTAAACCTAAGTCTAACCCTAATACCCCCTAACTTAAATATAATTAAAATAAATCTAAATAAAATTACTACAATTAACTAAATTATTCCTATTTAAAACTAAATACCTATAAAATAAATCCTAAGCTAGCTACAATATAACTAATAGTTACATTGTAGCTAGCTTAGAGTATTTTTATTTTACAGGCAAGTTTGTATTTATTTTAACTAGGTACAATAGTTATTAAATATTTATTAACTATTTAATAACTACCTAGTTAAAATAAAGACAAATTTACCTGTAAAATAAAACCTAACCTAAGTTACAATTACACCTAACGCTACATTACAATTAAATTAATTACCTAAATTAAATACAATTAATTACAATTAAATAAAATTATCTAAAGTACAAAAAAAAACAAACACAAAATTACAGAAAATAATAAAATAATTACAAGATTTTTAAACTAATTACCCCTACTCTAATCCCCCTAACAAAATAAAAAATCCCCCCAAAATAAAAAAAGCCCTACCCTACACTAACTTACAAATAGCCCTTAAAAGGGCCTTTTGCGGGACATTGCCCCAAAGTAATCAGCTCTTTTACCTGTAAATAAAATTCCAAATCCCCCCAACATTAAAACTCACCACCCACACAACCAACCCTACTCTAAAACCCACCTAATACCCCCTTAAAAAAACCTAACACTAACCCCTTGAAGATCACCTTACAGGGAGACGTCTTCACCCAATCGGGCCGAAGTCCTCAACGAAGCCGGGAGAAGTCTTCATCCAACCGGGCAGAAGTGGTCCTCCAGACGGGCAGAAGTCTTCATCCAGACGGCATATTCTATCTTCATCCATTCGGCGCGGAGCATCCTCTTCTTTCCACAGCTACGACTGAAAGAAGGTTCCTTTAAATTACGTCATCCAAGATGGCGTCCCTTCAATTCCGATTGGCTGATAGAAATTAGCCAATTGGAATTAAAGGGACAGTCAAGTATAAATTAAACTTTCATTATTCAGATAGGACTTTTAATTTTAATTGACTTTCCAATTTACTTTTATCATCAAATTTGCTTTTTTCTCTTGGTATTCTTAGTTTAAACTAAACATAGGTAGGCTCATATGCTAATTTCTAAGCCTTTGAGGGCTGCCTCTTATCACATGCTTTTTAAATCTCTTTTCAACACAAAGAGACAGAAAGTACACGTGGGCTATATAGATAACACTGTGTTCAGGCACAGAAAGTTATTTAAGATCTAGCACAATACAATGCTAAATTTGAGACAATAGATAATAAACAGTCACAGTCATGTGATCAGGGGGCTGGAAGAAGGTTCCTAGATACAAGGTAATCACAAAGGTAAAAAGTACATTAATATAACTGGGTTGGTTATGCAAAACTGGGGAATAAGTAATAAAGGGATTATCTATATTTTAAAACAATAACAATTCTATGGTTGACTGTCTCTTTAAGGAAGAAAAAATCCTATTGGCTGATGCAATCAGCCAATAGGATTGAAGCTCAATACTATTGGCTGATCCAATCAGCCAATAGGATTGAGCTGGCATTCTATTGGCTGTTCCAATCAGCCAATAGAAAGCCAGCTCAATCCTATTGGCTGATTGCATCAGCCAATAGGATATTTTCTACCTTAATTCCGATCAGCCAATCGGAATTGAAGGGACGCCATCTTGGATGACGTCATTTAAAGGAACCTTCATTCAGTCATACTGACTTTAAAATGCGGTACCAGTCTTGACAGGAGAGGGTCTACCGCTCACTTTTTGTCAGACTCGTAATACCGGCACTATGCAAGTCCCATTGAAAAAAGAGGATACGCAATTTATGTAAGTGGATTTGCGGTATTTCCGAGTCTGGACAAAAAATTGAGCGATACACTTGTACCTGCAAGAATCGTAATACTAGCGTGCGTTAAAAAGCAGCGTTGGGACCTCTCAACGCTGCTTTTTAACCCTAACGCAAGACTCTAATCTAGGCCTTTGTTATTTCTAACAGGAGCCATCAGAGAAGAGGAGGTTCCAGTGAAGTGAAATAGAATGCGGGAAGACGGCAATGACACAGCTGAAAACTGCCCCTAAGATCAGTGCGAGCAATAAGATGGAGGAAACAGAGAGACGAATGGTGAAGGGGGAGAGGAAATTTAAAATATAGAAACCGGAGAACCAGAAAAGGGGAAAGTTTAATACAAAGAAAAATATTTTCTTTAAAAAAATAATTAGAAATAAAAAATGGGAAATTAAAAACTTAGAAATTGAAAAATATATTAAAATAATAATATGGTTAGAAAAAACAGCATTGTTAGAAGAGAGCACTTTTTTTTCACTGAGCAGCAAAACAAAGAGGAGGTTGGGTGCTCAATGTACACTATATGGCTCAATAGATCAGAAAACAACAAAGGGCATTGGGAGCCCCATTTCTTAAAGGGACAGTAAACCTTAAAAATAATGTTATATAATTCTGCACATAGTGCAGAATTATATAACATTATATTAGCGCAAACGTTTTAAAACAAAATTTCCCCTTTGAATTTTTTAAAAAACCTGCTGTTTTACAGACCCGCTCTCTGTGATCTGCTGAGCGGGTCTGTTTGTTTCAAACAGCGCATCGGGCCAGCTGCATAGTCACAGCCTGGCCCGACCGCGCCATAGCACTAAGTGCAGCTCGCTCCTGCTCTGTCAGACAGCAGCAGCGATCTGCACTGTGTATAATGGCGCGGTCGGGCTGGGCTGTGACTATACTGCTGGCCCGATGCGCTGTGTGAAACAAACAGACCCGCTCAGCAGATCACAGAGAGCGGGTCTGATAAACAGCAGGGTTTTTTTTAAATTCAAAGGGAAAATTTTGTTTTATAAAGATTGCGCTAATATAATGTTATATAATTCTGCACTATGTGCAGAATTATATAACATTTTTAATGTTTACTGACACTTTAACTTTCCTTTACACTTACATAAATACATTAAATGCTCATAGGAACTTGGTATGACAAAAGTCCCTTGGTCAGTAAGAACAGGCTAGCCTGTCATTGGCAACATATTAACCCCTTCTCCCAATCCGATTTAGATCTGCATCATGCGGAGCAAAGCCCAGTGCACTGCATAACATAGATTTACTTAGGACCTTTTGGAAGGCCAAGCAGTCTCGGTTGTCAAGTGATAACCAAGACTGAATATGAAGCAAGATTGCCCAACCATTACAGACAGTTGCACTGTCTGTGTCACAGTCTGTAATGATCGTCTGTTGATGTCTGTGGGAGGAAACTGGGAGGTCCAGGGATGAGGGAGGGGCAGGTTCCCTACACTATGACAAAAAAATGGGTTTTGGAAGGGAGAGGGAGGTATGGAGCCCTATGCTACACAAAAAAGATTATACTGTATGTGTGTATATATATATATATATATTATATGATCACTTAGAGGGGGTGTTGGGGAGGGTGAGGGGGAATCCTACACTACAGAAGATATAATAAATAATAATAAAACAATAAATAAAAATACATTAATTTTTTACTGACAGGCTAGCCAGTACCAAAAATGACAGGAAACAGTGGAAGGAGGCTGTTTGAGGGGGGGAGGCACTTTGGGGTGAGGGTGAGAAAGGAACCCTACACTACAAAAAATAAAAATAAACTACTTACATTAAAAAAAAGTCCTAAATTGCATACTAACAGACTGTCTCCCTATGATGACCAGTGTGTGGGGGGAACAGAGCTGTTTGGGAGAAATTAGATAGCAGGTAGGAATAAGGGGGTGGGTGATCCCTACACTACATAGGGTTGCCAGCTGTCCTTCAAAAAAATACTTGACAGTCAACAAATAACCGGGGGGGGGGGGGTGAAGACGCAGGGTTTAAAGAGCACCTGCATAAAGAAATTATGCAAATAGATTATTGCGCAGTGATTGGTTGTATTAAAATTAAACTGTGTTATATTGTACCTGTTGTTTTCGGAGTTAAGTTTCAAAATTTACAGGATTAAAAAGGGAATATTCCATATTATAACATTTTATTACATTATTTTTTATATGTTGTTGAAGGAGCAGCAATGCATTACTAGGAGCTAGCTAATCACATCAGATGAGTCAATAGCAAGAGGCATATATGTGCAGTCACCAGCTAGCTCTCAGTATTTATTGCTGCTTCTGAACATACCAAAATATGCTTTTCAACCAAGGATAGCAAAAGAACAAAACAAAATTTTTAAAAAATATAAGTAAGCTGAAAAGTTGTTTAAAAAATTGCATGCTCTATCAGAATCTTGAAAGTTTTATTTTGTGTTTCATGTTCCTTTATGAATAAAGAAATATTTTTAGATCAACACACAAATCACATTAAAGGGACAGTAAAGTGAAAATTAAACTTTCTTAATTCAGATAGAGCAACAATTTCAAACAACCTTCCAATTCACTTCTATACTGTAGTCCACCTTGTTATCTTAGTATTATTTCCTGAAAAGCATACCTAGGTAGGCTTGCGTCAGCAATGCACTACAGAACAACAAAAAATGCTAATAAAAGTCAACTAAAAAGTCTCTTGAAATTTGTATGCATTAATATATGTATAATAATATTGTGTGTGTGTATATATATATATATTGAGATAATAAATATATATTTATTAAGATAATAAATATATTTATATATACTATACTGAAACATACCTCTTTTTTCACACCTTGGCTGGCCTGGCACTATTCTTGCTGGCTCTGACTCAATTTACTCAAAGCCCCAGGAGTCAGCACACAGCAGCATAGACTGACTGTAGTCTAGAGACAGCGCAGCCCGTGGTTCTTCTTGCTATCTTGATGTCACGCACAGGCTGAGGCAGAGGGGTCCGCACATCAGGATCAGCTGAGCGGAGCCTGGACAGTGGACACGGCTGGGCTAATGGGCTTGGGGTTACTCTAAGTGGCAGTGCTGGGTAGGTAGGGTAGCCAGGTTGGCCTAGATGCGGCTTGGACTCCGGCAACAGTCGGAAACATTAAGAATGAAGAATCTCTTAAAAAAATTCAAAAGTAATTAAGCAAAGTCTACCTAAGGCTATGTCCGTTTTTTTTAAAATAAATTTATCGGGCAGTAAACTAAAATACCAGACAGTACGGTCTAATACCGGACACCTGGCAACCCTATCCCAACACTTAACAGCTAACTAGATTACTGCGTCACTGCCAGAAAGTTTAGAAAAGTGGTGCACAGCTGCACTTAGTGGCCTTTTAATTACCAAAACAACAATGGCAGAGCCATGCAATTCTGTTATTTCTGAAAGGGAATCACAGCAAACCTTTTATAACCGCTGTCTTATAACTGCAGCAGTTGTGTGTAAATAATTTTAGTGAGAAAACTAAAGTTTGCGAAAAACTTAATGATTTAATTTTATATGATTGCTTATCACGGTTAAACAGTGACATGAGATATACAAAAATGGGCCTAGACTAGATCAATGCAAAATTTTTTTTGAGTTTCTTGTATATTGCACACTCTCTATGTCCACACTTTTGTCATTATTGTTATTCCCCTTTTTATCTTTCTTTCCTTTCTCCTTTTTTGTCTATCTTATATTCCCCCTGTATACATAATTTCACATCTTTATTTATATTGATTCCGTATTGATTTATAACTTACTGTCAATATATGCTCTATGTAAAATTATATATTTCCCCTGTCTGTTCTCCTTCACTAGATAATGTCTGCTTCTGTCTCCTAAAACCCCTTCATGATTTTTATGACACCCCCTCCTCCCCCTGCACTCAGACCTCTCTAACACTTTCTGTTCTTTTTAGCCATTCTGTGTTTTAAAATATAATCTGTAAATTCCATCAGATTGGTCAGTATTGCTTCAGACTTGAAAAAGGACGACATTCTTCCGAAAGCTTGTCATCTTATAAATGTATAGTTAGTCCAATAAAAAAGTATCATTGCTCAATGTTTTTTATATATATATATATATATATATATATATATATATATATATATATATATATATACCATATTAAGATAGGGCTAATGAAAAAATTAACAAAAGCTAAAGTGTGACACTTTGGCTTTGTTAATTTTTTCATTAGCCCTGTCTTAACCCCTTAACAACCAAGGATGTGCAGGGTACGTCCTCAAAAAAAAGGCAATTAACGCCTGAGGACGTACCCTGCACGTCCTCGGTCTGGAAAGCAGCTGGAAGCGATCCTGCTCGCTTCCAGCTGCTTTCTGGTTATTGCAGTGATGCCTCGATATCGAGGCATCCTATAATAACCATTTTTAGCCATCCGATGCAGAGAGAGCCACTCTGTGGTCCTCTCTGCACCGGACATTGACGGCTATGTCCGTTGGTGAGTGGGAGCTGGTGTGGGAGGCGGGTGGCGGCCATCAATGGCCCTTGTGACGACGGGGGGTGGATCGTGGGCGGGGATAGCCGGGGGCGCGTACGGACGCGGGGACGGGCGCGTGCACGGGGAGGGAGCGGGTGGGAACCGCTACACTACAGAAATAAGTTTGTTTGAAGTGGGCAAAAGGGGGGGAATAGATTTGATCTAACAAGATCGCTTTGGCTGGTGGGGTGTTGGTCTGTGGGGGGGGGGGGAAGCTACACTACAGAAAAAAATAATAAAAAATAATAATAAAAAACATTTTTTTTTTGCAAACTGGGTACTGGCCCAAGATGGCCCCCCAATAAGGCAGAGGGGGAGGGTTAGAGAGCTGTTTTGGGGGGGGATCAGGGAGGTTGGGGGCTAAGGGGGGATCCTACATAGCAGCATATGTAAATATGCTATAAAATTGTTTTTTAAAATAGTCAAAGATTCCTTTTATTTTAGTACTGGCAGACTTTCTGCCAGTACTTAAGATGGCGGGGACAATTGTGGGATGGGGGAGGGAAGGGAGCTGTTTGGGAGGGATCAGGGGGTGTGATGTGTCAGGTGGGAGGCTGATCTCTACACTAAAGCTAAAATGAACCCTGCAAGCTCCCTACAAACTACCTAATTCCTAATAGAGAACAAACCATAAAAATGGTGATAGAGTGCGCCAAAAAAATTCCAATGAAAATTTGAACCTAGGTGAAAAACTGGGTCTCAACTCTGTGTTGAAATAGTGGAAAAGTGTGAGCAAGTGAAATAATATGTGATGAAATAAAACAAAATGTGAGATAAATGTAATTGAAGTGATATCAGTTGCTATTAGTATAGAGTGTGCTATAAAACATGTGAAATATAGCCGTGAATGGTGTTCCTTTGCTAAACCAAAAAATGTGGCAGATCTAGTAAAAAAGAGCTTATCGTGAAAAGAAGTCCCAAATGAGTGCTGTGAAAAAATAACTTGAGCCGTCAGAGTCTCTAAAATTAGGATGAAGGTTCTTGCCACAATATGAATGTTCAAAGTATAACAGGCAGCTGGTCTTGGAGATGTCTGATCAAAACATATCTAAAAGTAGAACAAAAAAAGACAGCGCCTCATAGTGCAAATAGGTTTAAAAAAAAAGGTGTAATCACGACAGAGAACATCAAATGTAGATATACTCACAAGAGCATTGGCACCCTTAAGCAAAGAGGTGCAAATGAGCAGGCTGACGTTTATTCAGCAGTCAGTGCGCTGTACAGTGGATATCCAGATTTTCAACGATGCAGCTGTGGGCTCTCCTCCGCAGTCTGAGGCAGAATCCTCTGGAGCCGTGCTGTGTGGAAAAGGACAGGCAGACCTCCCTTGTTCACAAACAAACAAACACCCAAAACCGGTGTTTGAGATGGGCAGTCCTCAGTGAAACTTATCTGTCGGTGACAGAATAACTTGGCATGTAAATAAAAAAGCCGAGAGAAGTCAGGCTATGGTATAAAAGGATTTTAAAAAGATTTATTGCTTGAGCTTTAGACGCGTTTCTCGGCCGCAAGCTCCTGGCCGTTTCATCAAGTAAAATATTTTTTTTTATTTGATCGCTTTTGGCGGTGAAATGGTGGCATGAAAAATACCAAAATGGGCCTAGATCAATACTTTGGGTTGTCTACTACACTACATTAAAGCTAAAATTAACCCTACAAACTCCCTACAAGCTCCCTAATTAACCCCTTCACTGCTGGGCATAATACACGTGTGGTGCGCAGCTGCATTTAGCGGCCTTCTAATTACCAAAAAGCAACGCCAAAGTCATACATGTCTGCTATTTCAGAAGACAGGGGATCCCAGAGAAGCATTTACAACCATTTGTGCCATAATTGCACAAGCTGTTTGTAAATAATTTCAGTGAGAAACCTAAAATTGTGAAAAATTTAAAGTTTTTTTTAATTTGATTTCATTTGGCGGTGAAATGGTGGCATGAAATATACCAAAATGGGCCTAGATCAATAATTGGGGTTGTCTACTACACTACACTAAAGCTAAAATTAACCCTAGAAGCTCCCTACATGCTTCTTAATTAACCCATTCACTGCTGGCATAATACACGTGTGGTGCGCAGTGGCATTTAGCAGCCTTCTAATTACCAAAAAGCAAAGCCAAAGCCATAAATGTCTGCTATTTATGAACAAAGGGGATCCCAGAGAAGCATTTACAATCATTTATGCCATAATTGCATAAGTTGTTTGTAAATAATTTCAGTGAGAAACCTAAAGTTTGTGAAAACATTTGTGAAAAAGTGAACAATTTTTTTTATTTGATCGCATTTGGCGGTGAAATGGTGGCATGAAATATGCCAAAGTGGGTCTAGATCAATACTTTGGGATGCCTTCTAAAAAATATATATATATACATGTCAATGGATATTCAGGGATTCCTGAAAGATATCAGTGTTCTAATGTAACTAGCGTTAATTTTGAAAAAAAGTGGTTTGGAAATAGCAAAGTGCTACTTGTATTTATGGCCCTATAACTTGCAAAAAAAGCAAAGAATATGTAAACATTGGGTATTTCTAAACTCAGGACAAAATTTAAAAACTATTTAGCATGTTTTTTTTTTGGTGGTTGTAGATGTGTAACAGATTTTGGGGGTCAAAGTTAGAAAAAGTGTGTTTTTTTCCATGTTTCCTCATATTTTATAATGTTCTTTATAGTAAATTATAAGATATGATGAAAATAATGGTATCTTTTGAATGTCCATTTAATGGCGAGAAAAACGGTATATAATATGTGTGGGTACAGTAAAGGAGTAAGAGGAAAATTACATCTAAACACAAACACCGCAAAAATGTAAAAATAGCCTTGGTCCCAAACAGACAGAAAATGGAAAAGTGCTGTGGTCATTAAGGGGTTAAAGGGACACTGAACCCAATTTTTTTCCTTTCATGATTCAGATAGAGCATGCAATTTTAAGCAACTTTCTAATTTACTCCTATTATCAATTTGTCTTCGTTCTCTTGCTATCTTTATTTGAAAAAGAAGGCATCTAAGCTAAGGAGCCAGACACTTTTTGGTTTAGAACACTGGACAGCACTTGTTTATTGGTGGATGAATTTATCCACCAATCAGCAAAAACAACTTACATTCTTGCTTTTCAAATAAACATACCAAGAGAATGAAGAAAATTTGATAATAGGAGTAAATTAGAAAGTTGCTTAAAATTGCAGTTTCTATATGAATCACAAAAGAAAAAAAATTGGGTTCAGTGTCCCTTTAATATGGTGAATATTTATATTATGTGACTGCTTGCACACCAATATCAGGTGTAATTCACCATAGCCTATTTTTTTTAGTGCTACCTATCCTCTTTTACTTATATATATATATTAATCCTTAAGGAAAGGGCACTCTCACTTCAAAGTAGACAGTATACCAGTCCAAAAAACCCCCACAAATGGCAAGCAAATCTGTGGGAAGCGTCACTCTCTGGATTTTCACAATAATGTTTTAATGTGATGTTTTGGGGTAGTTAAATTCTGAAAAACATCACATTAAAACATAATTGTGAAAATCCAGAGAGTGATGCTTCCCACTCACTTAAAGGGACTTAAAGGTTTCTATCGTGATTCAGATAGAGCATGCAATTTTAAGCAACTTTCTAATTTACTCCTATTATCAAATTATTTTCATTCTCTTGGCATCTTTATTTGAAATGCAAGAATGTAAGTTTAGATGCCGGACAATTTTTGGTGAACACACTGTGTTGTTCTTGCTGATTGGTGGGTAAATTCACCTACTAATAAACAAATGCTTTCCATGGTTCTGAACCTAAAAAATAGGTTCAGTGTCCCTTTAATGTTCATTCACAGTGGTTTATGCTGATTGTCATTTATAAGGTAACCACTGTGACTGTCATTTATAAGGTAACCACTGTGACTGTCATTTATAAGGGTACCACTGTGACTGTCATTAATAAGGTAACCACTGTGACTGTCATTTATAAGGTAACCACTGTGACTGTCATTTATAAGGGTACCACTGTGACTGTCATTTATAAGGTAATCACTGTGAATGAGCAATAAGTACAAGAAAGCTGCAAAATGTGCAAGGCTGAAGTTGTCTTTGTAATGTCCTTATATAGCAAACATTAACTCTTTATATGAAAGATGCACTTGCAACTTCTAAATGTAACTGGCACTTTATTCACTGGATGACATAACAAGCTGCTCCTGTAGATTTGCACACAGTAATATGGATAGATACACATATATATATAGTCCTTTATAATGAATGGCTGCTGCACTCCTTATATTAGCAGTCCTGTACACTGTGTATGCAGCACTATAGTAATCCAGGGAAACTTATAACTGTATAACTGTTAACTGTATAACTGCAATATAACTTATAATGTGTAACTGACAGTTCTTACTCTTCCTGCCTGGCTGATGCTGTATCCTCTGCAGTGATCTGTAGCTGACATTACATTTATTAGTATCAGCAATTGTCAGAGCCTCAGGTTCAGTCCTTGTACTTTATAACTGCATCACAAACTGTCACAAGATGGCTTCTCTGAACTGTTCTGATTCTAAGCACATCCCACTTGATGACATCATCTTTGTATGGAAGCCTCAATGTGCCATCTGACCAAACCAGGAAGTAAGCACAACACTACGTCTCCTTTCCTACTTTTTTTTTTTAATAAACTTAACTGCACAACAACAACCGTAAGATAAATCAGTCTTCTCCAGCATCCTCTTGTATTGTGGACGTGAAAGCTGCTTCTTGCTTCTTACGTTGACGAAAGTTTCTCTGATATGTTGCATGTTGTCTCCGGCAAGTGTCTCTGAGATTAACTTCAGGAGACCAACGAACAACAGGTGTTCGTTGCCTGGGAGTATGAGCATGACTATTGTGATCCTGGATAGAATTTCCTGACTCATCATTACAAGGTTCTTCTACTGAGGCTGGTATTTCTGAGTCATCTTCTGTAGTTGAGTCAGAGCCTGTGTTTGGATCATGCCAAACACCACCCCAGATATCAAAGTCATTGTCTGATTGCATTTTTATGTGATGGTCCTCACCAGCCTGTTCTCTCCTCTCTAGCCATGGTCGTAGTTGGTTCACATGGCGGCGACACACACCTGATTGAGTGGTTATCACATACATCTTTGGGCCCTCAACCTGGGCAACAACACCTGGTGCCCATTTTTCCTCTGTATGGTACACCCTATACCAAACCAAGTCTCCTTCTGTATAGGTCCGTGAAGGTTTTCCCACTCTCATTTTATCTTGCATGATGTGGACTGTTTCTGCTACATCTGGTGTGATTAAATCCAGCTTTGTACGGATCTTCCTGCCAAACAATAGTTGAGCTGGGGCAACTCCCGTGGTGGGGTGTTGAGTAACCCTATATTGTTGCAAAAATTGTAAAATGTTTTTAGTATTAACCTGCTTCTCTGCTTTTAGCGCTTTCAGTGCCCTTTTAAAGGTTTGGACAAATATCTCTGCTTGCCCGTTGGTGGCTGGGTGATATGGTGCCGTCCGATGATGGTGAATTCCATTTGTATGTAAAAAATTCTGGAAGTCTTGTGACACAAACTGGGGACCATTGTCTGTGACCAGTTTTCTTGGCAACCCAAATGCTGAAAACAGTCTTTCTAATGCTGATATGACTTCAGTAGTTGTAGTCCTTGTCATTGGAATTACTTCTGGCCACTTAGAGTGTGCATCAATTATGATTAAGTATGAGATTCCATCAATAGGACCGGCAAAGTCCAAATGTAGTCTCTCCCAAGGAGTAGTAGGCCAGTCCCATGGTTTTACAGCTCCTAGTGGAAGCTATCCTTGAGCTTGAACACACCCTTTGCATGCCATAACATAGTTCTCAATGTCCTTATCAATGGCCGGCCACCAAACATGACCCCTAGCCTTCTGTTTCATTCTGACTATGCCTGGGTGTCCTTCATGAAGGAGTTTTAACGTAGCTTGCCGTAGCCCATTAGGAACCAGAACTCTCTCACCCCATAAAATACATCCATTTTTGAGTGTGAGTTCTTTCGCTCGTAGTATGTATGCTCGCTGCACATCAGAGCCAGTTCTTGGCCAGCCATCTCTCAAATACTTTGCCAGAAGTTGTAATTCAGTATCACAAGCTGTCTCCTTTGCAATTTGCTTGGCATGTACTATACCCGTAAAAAACACACACTTGGAAGGCTTTCTTGAACAACTGGTAAGGAATTCATTAGTGGAAGCCTGGACAGGGCATCAGCATTGCCATGGAAATCACGGGCCCGGTATTTGATGGAGTAATGATATGCTCCCAAAGTTAGAGCATACCTTTGCAATCTAGCCGCTGTAGTGGTTGAAATTCCTTTCCTTGGATTAAAGATGGTCAGCAGTGGCTTATGGTCAGTTAAAAGAGTAAATTGTCTACCATAAATATAGTTATGGAACTTCTTAACAGCCCATACAATGGCCAATGCTTCCTTGTCTAATTGGGAATAGTTGTTCTCTGCCGTCGTTAGAGAACGGGAAGGAAAGGCTACTGGTTGGTCTGTCCCATCTGGCATTGTGTGTGACAATACAGCCAATAAACCATAAGGTGAAGCATCACATGCTATCATGAGTGGTTTCTGAAGATCATAGTCCATTAACATGCGGGAACACAGGAGTAGGTTCTTGGATTCCTGGAAGGCTTTATTGCATTCACTGCTCCACAACCAGGGTCGATTTGTCTCAAGAAGCTGATGTAGTGGGTGTAACGTATGGGCTAGCTGGGGAAGAAAACGGTGGTAATAGTTAAGGAGACCAAGGTATGATCGTAGTTGTGATGCATTCTATGGTATAGGAGCTTCTTGCAAGGCCTTGACTTTGTCATCAGCAGTGTGTAGACCATGACAATCTATAACATGGCCACAAAATTCTAATTTGTCACGCATGAAAGCACACTTCTCCAAGTTGACCTTCAACCCATAGGTCATTAGCCGCTGCAGTACCCTCTCTACATTGTGTCGATGTTCTTCCTCCGTCCTGCCCGTGATTAACATGTCATCTAAAAGGCATTGGACATAGGGTAGTCCATTTAACAGTTCTTCCATGGTGCGTTGCCAGATGGCTGGTGCAGGAGCAATGTCAAAGACCATACGATTATATTGAAATAAACCACGGTGAGTATAGATGGTGAGTAACCTGCGGGAATCTGGATGTACTTCAAGTTGAAGGTAAGCATTTTTTAAATCAATCTTTGTGAAATGTTGTCCCCCAGCTAAGTTAGCAAAAATCTCTTCTGTTCTGGGTAATGGATACTTATCCACTGCTAACTGTTCATTCAACACCATCCTAAAGTCTCCACATATTCGGATCTGTCCATCTTTCTTTCTTACCGGTACAATAGGAGAAGCCCACTCACTACGATGCACTGGGGTTATAATCTTTAACTCTTCTAACCTCCTCAGTTCAGCATCAACTCCTGCCCTTAAAGCGAATGGCACAGTTCGTGCTTTGAAAAACTTTGGCCTTGCTCCAGGTTTTAACTGTAACCGTACCCTTTTGTTCTTAACTTTTCCCAGAACATTTTCAAACACCGGGGCATATTTGGTCTTAATGTTCTGAATCCACTGGACACAATCAACTCCAATATGATGAACTTCACTGTTTTTGAGGCTCTCAGGCATGCCAAGGGCTCGTATCCAGTCCCTTCCATAAAGAGGTGGGCCACCTGATTTTAGTATATATAGTGTAAGATTGGCAGTTTTACTGTTTGTACACACAGATACAGATGCACACCCCAGTGGCGTCAAGACTTCTCTGGAGTATGTTTGTAGCTTCAAGGTAGTGGGCTGCAGCAATACTGGAATTTTCAGCTGTTTCCAATCTTTAATTGTCATAACTGAAACTGCAGCCCCAGTATCTAAGTCCATGGTCAAATCTTTTCCTTCAATATTAACATGAACGGTCAAAGGCTCAGACCCTGCTGTCATGGTGTATACAGTCAAACTGTGAACAGTCATTTCCTCTTCTGAATCTAATGTGGTTCCCTTATAAGCCATGTGGTAATTTCCCTTCTTATGAGTTTTGCTTGAGACACTCTGCTGAGATCCTCAGCAAGCCTTCTTTAAGTGTCCTATTTTACCACACCCATGACAACGAGCATTTTTAAATCTGCATTCAGAAGCTACATGATTCTGTGCTCCACATCTGTAACAGTTAATAGGCGATGCTGCTTTTGCTGAATATTTACTGGCTGGTTTAGTCTGTTGCTTCACATTAGAGAAAAATACCTGTTCTTCCTTAGTGTGAGAATGCGTCTGCAGTAAACTAGTGTCTCATGTGGCCTGTTCCAAAACAGAAGCAATCTCTAGTGCTTTATGGAAGGTCAGGCTCTCCTCTGTCAAAAGTCGCCTTTGAATAGATTCTGTACTGATACCCATAACAAACTGATCTCTAAGGGCAATATTCAGATACTCCCCCAAAGCACAGGTGCTGGCCAATTTCTTTAAACTGATTACAAATGTAGATACAGTCTCTTGTACCCCTTGGTGCCTGCTATAAAACTTGAACCGCTCAGCAATCTCTAATGGCCGTGGTTGGAAATGTTGTGTTAAGATCTGTATTATTTCTGACAAAGACTTGGTGGCTTGCTTTTCTGTGTGTAGCAGATCTTTTAGAATCTCATATGTTTTAGCACCAATAGTTGTCAGACAGACAGCAACAGACTTAGGGGCCTAGTTATCAAGCCGTCAACCTCAAATACGCTGGAATTCCGCAGCGTATTTGTGGCGAGGCTGATTCGCCTTAGTTATCAAAGGCTAGAGACCGGCAAAAGTAGAATTTTGTGACGTAAACTTCGATCCGCCGGACTCAGTCCGACACAGATCGATTCTTACGTCACTCCAGATGTTCCGCACACAAGTGCAGCACAATCTGACTACTTTTGCTAGTTATCAAAAAACTAGCAGGTACGCTCGGCACTTTTACGACCCAGCGTACCTGGTTTTCAAACTGCCACCCTGGAGGCGGCGGATCCCATAGGAATCAATGGGAGTCTCACCATAGCGAAAGTACAAGTTCGCTGCTGCCAGATATCCCATTGATTCCTATGGGAGCTGTCTGCACCTAACACCCTAACATGTACCCCGAGTCTAAACACCACTAATCTGTCCCCCCTACACCGCCGAAACTAAATAAAGTTATTACCCCCTGGGGGCGGAGCCAACTGCCGGAGCAGAGAGACGCATCTTTCTAGAGCTCTTAATATTTGTTTAAATATTCTGTTATTTTGAGCACATCAAGGAGCCTTATATTAGGCTTGAATCTTCATTGAGCCCTGATGAGTAGGACGAAAGTTTAAATAGCTCTGAAATCTTAGTGTTAGATATAATTTCGGCACAAGAATCTTTCTGGCCTGTTACGCTGGCGAAGTGAGGTACAGCGCCATTGTAAAAAAGTCAATCACGCTCTGTTATTTGTCTTGAAGACCCAGCTACATGATACGCTATGGAGGGGCAAGCTATTTTGATGCTGCGTAAATTCATCTCCAATCTGGATGCCCATCACGGGGACCTAACAGCGGTGCTTAGAGTAACTGTGAGTGGCAAACAGGATGCTCTGATAACTAACGTGGCTACGGATGCTACTAGAGGACTTATCCCAAATACACCGCATATGAGCTGCGATGCACCTCAATACCCAGTGGATATGCACAATACAGTCAAGAGATCTGCTCGGCCCCATATGGCGGAATCTACAGGGCTGAGCACACATTCAAGCCGCATACAGCCTATTTCCACGGACACAGCGGATACCCCTCAACAGCGAGAAGCTGGGCCTCCACTAGCCCTAATAGCAGCTCCAACTAGCGGTAACCTAACAGCCTTACCGGCACCATTGTGGTGGGATCATGTGAGAGCTTGGTCACTGGAGCTTGATCTCTTCGCAGACAGCCCTCGGGTTGAAACGGGACTGTTCACAGAAGCTCAGAGTTTCAGTCACTTCGGATGTTCTGCCCTAACTCCCTCTGACCTATCAAAGCCCGTTCTCACGCCATATGGGGATCAGTCAGTCCCGGTGTGGGGGTATGCTATTCTGATCGCTCTAAATACCCCACGGATCATGAGATTGCAGGCAGACACAAGAAGATGGGAACAGCTGCTTGTCTTGGGGGTGAGATCTCTCGGAACCTTTCCGACCATACTCCACTACAAAAGTGGCATTGGCTAATTTTCTTAGTTTATTATGAGGTTCTAAGCCGCTGAAACCTATTAATAGTTAGATCCTCAGATTCATCAGTATAGACACTCTTGCTTTTATCTCAGAGTCTGGTTCATTATTACTTTAGACTGTTGCTAGTTTGTTTTGGACGGGGAATATTGTTGCAGGAGTACTTCGGTCCGATGGTCCAATAAAATTCCAGGACAGTGTTTGGCTGCGGGGTAAGCTACTGCTCTTACAGACATTTAAGGAAACACAGAGATCCGCGCTAAATTTACTATATTATTTAGCACCGACCATTGCTCTTTTTACAGTCTGCTTCAGAAGGGACATAAGCTGGATTACCTCATGTCCTATATAAAGCCTGATCTTTGCGAGGTTTTACTTTGCTATATTTTCCTGGACCTACAGTTGTATGATCTCTGGGACAATATATATCTCTTCATACAGATCTCTGCATTAGGACCACTAACTTTCTGGTCAGCATGTTAATGACGACAGTTTGTCCGATAGAGCCTTTTTTTTTTATTTTTTTTTTTTATATTTATCTTTTCTTTATTGAGTTATATCAAAGGTGTACAGGACGTCAAAAGACAAATACAAATACACATATAAAAGGTTTCTCCACAGAAACAAATACAATATACACAAAAAAGTACGAGAAAAAACAAAACAAAAATAGGGAGTAGAATATTGTTCAAGTCTATCAGAGTTACTGCTTTGTTACATAATCTTTCTCTTGGGTCCCTGTATCAATTGAGAACTATGTCGTAAATTTATTTTCCAGAACAGTTAGAGAGCATCATACCTAGAAATTCAAGATAGTGAAGTGTTTTCAATGTCCATCTCTTATGTAGTGAACAACTTAAAGAGTACACGCATATATATATATATATGTAGCAATTTCCAAAATATTTGTTTGCCTTGTAACCTCTTGTGTCAGGGCCTGCTAATGTCAAGTAGGCAGATAAGGTAAGTAAGGTAGATAAGGGGTGGGGGGGGAAAGGAATGCCGCATCAGTGCATGTGGACCTCTTGTTTTGCTATGTTCTAAGGTGATAATGTGATTCCCAAAAAAACATCATTTCTGCAAAATAATCTAGTCTTCCCACTGTATAATAATAAAACCTTTCTAACGCTAAGTTAATTCTCATTTGTGCTAGCCACATCGATAACGTTGGTTCGGATTCTGATTTCCATAGCCTGGGGATAACTTGTTTTGCGCTACATATAGCCAATTGGAAGAGTGTTGTGTGTTGTTTGAAGGGGAATTTGGGAATAACGTGAAATAGATATACTATGGGGTCTAATGGAATATCATAGTTCAGCAACTTACATAACTCATCATTGATACTCTTCCAGAAACTTTCTATTTTAGGGCATTCCCACCATATGTGGAAGGGGGTCCCTTTGCCTGTACATCTTCTCCAGCATCTGTCTGACGCCACAGGGAAGATGAATTTTAGCCTATGTGGAGTAAGGTACCAACGTAGCAAAAATTTATAGTTTGTTTCTAATAAGGTTGCTGAGTGAGCAGATTTCGCTGTATTTTGAAATACTAGTAGCCATTCTTGTTCAGTAAGAGTGTATGGGAGTTCTTTGTGCCATGAGCTGATTGTTGGTGATTTTAAAATCTCTTGAGGTATGAGTAAGAGTTGATATAGAGAGGAGATCATATGCGTCTGTGGAAAGTCTTGAGTGCAATATTTCTCTAGTGTAGTACGGTCTCTTATGATCAGATGTTTGTGTCCATGGGAGTCTATAAAGTGTTTAAGCTGTAGGTATCTTAACCAATTTGTAAAACGTGTGGTAGACAGCTCTTCTAGGTGTTGTCTGGGGACCAGTTTTCCCTCATCAATTAAAGTGTATAGTGGGAGCAGACAGTCTAAACCACTCGGTATTTTCGGCGTTAAGGACATCCCTATTGGAAAGTCAGCATTAGACAGTGCAGTTGTCAAGGGAGAGGGGATCGTAGATATGTGTTTATGTCTGTGGAGCACGTGGAGCCATACTTCAAATGTTTCTTTTATTATTGGGTATTCTTTAGTCAATAGTGGTTGGTTCCCCTTAGGCTGCCAACAGTATGATCCTAGTTGAACGGATTTAGTGAGGTCATGTTCCAGTGTAACCCAAAGTCTATTATAGTTTAAGGGGAGTGTGCACCAATCTACTATTCTTCTTAGAAATACTGCACTCCGGTATTTAGATAAGTCTGGTACTCCTAGGCCCCCAAATTTTTTTGGTAGGTAAAGGGTAGTTCTGGCAATTCTGGGTGGGCGTTTTCTCCAGATATACGAATTCACTACTGTCTGAAGCCTGGAAACATATGCTTCTGGGAGCGGGATAGGGAGAGTCTGAAATAGATAGAGTATCTTTGGGAGAATGGTCATTTTAGTTACTCCAATTCTGCCTAGCCACGATATTTGTTTGTGTAACCATAAGGACGTGTCTCTATGGATACTGGCCATTAAAGTTTCATAATTCAGATCAATTAGTTTTTGTTTGTCGCTAGTAAGGTAGATACCTAAATATTTTAAAGCTGTCTGTTGTATCTGATAGGGTACATGGGTCTGAAGTTTTTGAATATCTGTGTTATTTAGGTTAATAGGAAGGATTTCTGATTTAGTATGATTGACCGAATAATTGGAGCATCTGCCAAACTCCACCAGGGAGCTCTGAACCGCAGAGAGAGATGTGAATGGGTGTGTTAGAGTCAACAATAAATCGTCTGCGTATAGTGCAAGCTTATGGTGGGTGGAACTTATGTTAAATCCGTGAATATCAGGGTTGCGTCGTAGGTTTGTGGCTAGAATTTCCATTGAAAGGACAAATAGTAGAGGGGATAATGGGCAGCCTTGTCTGGTGCCATTTGATATAGTAAATGAGGTAGACAGGATCCCATTTACTTTAATTTTGGCCGTCGGGTTAGAGTAGAGGGCAAGTATTCTGGAGATGAAACTGTCAGGGAAGCCGAATTTTTTTAAAGTCAAAGTCAGAAAGGTCCAGTCCAGTCTGTCAAAAGCTTTTT
The DNA here is from genome assembly GCF_027579735.1 of Bombina bombina. Taxonomy (NCBI): domain Eukaryota; kingdom Metazoa; phylum Chordata; class Amphibia; order Anura; family Bombinatoridae; genus Bombina; species Bombina bombina. Next base: position 122,889,946 of record NC_069503.1, read on the forward strand.
CAGCGTCAGTTGAAAGTAGAATAGAGGGTATGTTGTGATTAGTAGCGTATTGCATTAATTGAAGTACCTTTACGGTATTGTCTTTTGCCTCTCTCTGCGGCACAAAGCCCACCTGGTCTGGATGGATCAGCCGGGGTAAGAATTTATTGATTCTGGTGGCTAGGATCTTCGCGTAAATCTTCACGTCTACATTTAGAAGTGAGATCGGGCGGTAGTTTGAGGGGATTGTGGGATCTTTACCCGGTTTAGGTATAACAGTCACTATAGCTTCAAGCATGGAATGTGGAAGCTTAGGTTCTTGGTCGATCTGATTAAAAACAGAGAGTAGATGTGGTAGTAACAGGTGTTTAAACTTTTTGTAATAGGAGTTTGTGAGTCCATCAGGACCCGGGCTCTTCCCCGCTTTCAAGGACTGTATTGCTGTATTAATCTCCTCTACTGAGATTGGGGCGGTGAGGGACTCTAGGTCCTCAGATGGGATAGTAGGTACAGTTATCCGGTCTAAGTACTCAAGACATTGTGCTCTATGGTTCTCTTTATTTCTATTGGGGACCAAATTATAAAGGGCCGCATAATAGCCTCTAAATATCTCAGCTATTTTGTAAGAATCTACTGTGGTGCCTCTGTTCTCATCTTGTAGTGCGGCGATAAAGTGCGTGGCTTGTCTAGTTTTAAGCGCTCTCGCCAGTAATTTGCCAGGTCTATTACCCTCCACAAAAAACTTCTGTCTTAGTTTTAAAGCTTGTGTTTGTGCCGTGTGTTCTAAGAATGTCATAAGGTTGTTTTTAGCTTGTTCTCTTTGGGATTTCAGTGATGTATCTTGGGGGTTCAGTGTATGGGACCTATCAAGCTGTTGGAATTTGTCGGTAAGATCCTGATGGCATTTTTGAAGATGTTTTCTTTGTGTGGCTTTAATTTTTATTATCTCACCCCTTAGAAAGCATTTATGGGCTTCCCACAGAATATTTGGGGCAATGTCCGGAGTACTATTGCTTGAGAAGTATTCAGTTAGTGCTGCATTTATTTGTTGAAAAGTGGGAGCGTCATTAAGTAAGGCGTCATCAAAACGCCATTGGAAGGGCCTGAAAGGAAGGGAAGTCCATTGTGTGGTACATATGACAGCCGAATGGTCTGACCATGCAGTGGGGGAGATATCGGTATGTGTGACTGAGGATATAGTTAGGTGGTCTATGAGGATATAGTCAATGCGTGAATGGGATCGCTTAGATGCTGAATAAAAAGTAAAACTTTTACTAGTAGGGTTGTGAACACGCCATGGATCGTGTACTCCTAGCAACAGTAGGTCATCTCTAATAGATTTAAGCGCTTTTTTCGATAATTGGGTTTGGGTTGTTGAACTGTCTAAAAGTGGGTTTAATGGTGTATTAAAGTCGCCCCCTATAATTAATGAACCTTTGTGGAAAGCTAAAATTTTATTAAAAATATTGCGGAAAAAGGTTGCCTGGTGGGTGTTGGGGGCATAAACATTGACTAACGTGGTTGGTTTGCCATATAGCAGGCCCAGTATGGCCACATATCTCCCCTCATTGTCCCTTTCCACTTGCTGCATATGAAATGGTAGTGACTTGTGTATTAAGATACTGACTCCTGAGATTTTTTTATCTGGATGGCTACTATGATAATGGGTGGGATATAGGGTTGTGAAGAATTTAGGTTCCTGTTCTTTCAAGTAGTGGGTTTCTTGGAAAAATAATATATCAATTTGCCTATGTGTAATGTCAGCAAAAGCTACCCGCCTCTTGTGGGGATTGTTAAACCCTCTAACATTCTGTGACATGAATCTAACCTGTTTTCTGCTTGTCATAGCTCAGCGAATACCCAGGGCTGACCTATGGGGAGATGCAGTAGGGAACCTTATAACTCTGATCCTATATGTGTATATATGTATATATATATATATATTTATACTCATACTTACACACACACACACATATAGACAGCTCCTCTGAAGCTGCACATAAACACACCTTTTGATTGTCTTTTTTTTTTTAAGACATTAGTGCTCACGGCCTACACACATAGGGGGGAGGGATTTCTCTCACCACTAGAATCACTTCCACTTAAAATCACTATCTTATTAAGAATAGGAACTTTTCACAGAACAAGCTTCTAGTCATTAACAGGGTATGGAAAAATATATTACAAATATAAAAGTAAGATCACCAGCCATGCCAGTAAAAAAAGATAAAAAAATTAAACCAATACAGGAAAATTCCGAAAAATTAGATACAAACGAAGATGGGACTATGATTGACTCCCAAATAGTATTAGACAAGTTAGCAGACATGATAATGCCACAGTTTGAATCTTTAAAAAGTGAGATTACGGCCCTGACGACAGAAGTTAGACACTTTGCAGCACGAATTTCTGAGGTAGAGAGACGGGTATCAGAATTAGAGGATGTTACTAATTTACAAGAGACAGCGACTAAAAAACAGATGAAACAATTAAAATTTTACAAAACAAAATTCAAGACTTAGAGGATAGATCCCGACGAAGTAACATTCGAATAGTTGGCCTTCCTGAAATTAGTGAATATAAAGATCTATCCACATTCGCTGCTATAACACTACCTAAATTACTTGGATTAAGTTTACAAAATGAAAAATTTCAGGTAGAAAGAGCTCATAGAACAGGCTCCAGCATAAAATATCAAGACGGATATACGAGACCAAGAATGGTCATGGTAAAATTTTTAAACTTTCAGGAAAAAGTAGATATAATGCGGGCATATAGAAACCACAACCCACTCATGATAGGAAATACTCAAATATACCTTTTCCAAGATTATTCGGCAGAAACAGCAGATAAAAGAAAGAGTATGGCGCCATTCTGTACAGCTTTAATTCAGAACAACTACAAAGCTAGTTTAAGATACCCAGCTAAGATAATAATAGAAGACACAGAGGGTAACAATGTGGTCTTAAACAATTGCATAGAAGCTAAAGCATTTTTTGTAGAGCATAATTTACAGGTTCTAACCCGTAACATTAAAAGTGACAAGATCAGAAGACAAGTAATAAGTTATTAATGAATAAAAGTAAAACAAAACTCTATAGTGTAATTAAATATCCTGATCATAGCGTCAAGAGTTTTATGCAGAAGGTATTTGCTTTAAAATTGCAGTATTGCTGGTTATATCTATGTGTTTTTAAATTTGTTTTGGGGAACTCCATTGGAAATAGTCCGCTGGACCCCCTTAGGTGTTGGGTGTTGTTTCTCCTTGTCTTTTTTTTTTTTTTTTTTCTCTCTCTTTCTTTTTTTTCTTCTTTTTTCTCTCTCCTCTCCCGGTTCACTCTCTCCCAAGCCCCCGCACTCTTGTCTACAGTATAATACATATAAGAATAACAAACAACGAGTGGGCTAAGATATGTATAACTTAGTGTCTTGGAATGTGGGGGGGATCACCTCCCCAATTAAAAGGAAAAATGTTCTCAAATTAGTGAAAAAACAAAAAGCAGACATTATTTTCCTACAAGAACTTCATTTAAAAACGGCAGAAATTGCAAAACTTAAGGCTAACTGGATAAAAGAAATTATTGCTACACCTTGTGATAAGCGTAGTCGTGGAGTAGCCATCCTATTCCACAGAGATCTGGAATATGAGATAATTAAAAGTGAACTAGACCCGGAGGGCCGATATATTATAGTACAGATCAGAATGGACAATTGTGTCTGGTCCTTCTGTAATATTTATGGCCCTAATAAAAGTGATAAAATCTTTTGGAGTAAGATAGAGAAAAAACTATTTCCTCTGCGAGGGCAAAATTTAATAATTATGGGCGACTTTAACATGACTCTAAATCCAGTCGTTGATAGATTTAAACAAGTAAATAAGCAACAATATAGACAAGAGGCAAAATTTTTTGGAAGCTTATTGAAGAACTTAGAGGTTGAGGATATCTGGAGGATACAGCACCCAGACGAACGTAGTTTTACCTGTGAATCTAGAGCTTTTAAAAACTTTTCACGAATTGATTTATTTCTAGTGGATAGATCACTCCTCAAACGCGATATGGATACCTCGATTAACGAGATCCTCCTCTCAGATCACGCAATCATAGGGTTAAAAATAAGAGCTAGAAAAACAGGAACTTGTAATAATTTTTTCTTCCCAAAGTACATGTGTAATAACATTAAATTCTGTAATTGGTTAACTAATGCCTGGAGAATCTTTCTAGCCAATAATGCTAGCTATGCTGATAAAACAGAGATTCTTTGGGAAACAGGCAAAGCAGTACTCCGTGGGGAGATTGTGGCCTACATGTCAAAATTAAAAAAACATAATTTATGCTTACCTGATAAATTCCTTTCTTCTGTTGTGTGATCAGTCCACGGGTCATCATTACTTCTGGGATATAACTCCTCCCCAACAGGAAATGCAAGAGGATTCACCCAGCAGAGCTGCATATAGCTCCTCCCCTCTACGTCAGTCCCAGTCATTCGACCAAGAATCAACGAGAAAGGAGTAACCAAGGGTGAAGTGGTGACTGGAGTATAATTTAAAAGATATTTACCTGCCTTAAAACAGGGTGGGCCGTGGACTGATCACACAACAGAAGAAAGGAATTTATCAGGTAAGCATAAATTATGTTTTCTTCTGTTATGTGTGATCAGTCCACGGGTCATCATTACTTCTGGGATACCAATACCAAAGCAAAAGTACACGGATGACGGGAGGGATAGGCAGGCTCATTATACAGAAGGAACCACTGCCTGAAGAACCTTTCTCCCAAAAATAGCCTCCGAAGAAGCAAAAGTGTCAAATTTGTAAAATTTGGAAAAAGTATGAAGCGAAGACCAAGTTGCAGCCTTGCAAATCTGTTCAACAGAGGCCTCATTCTTAAAGGCCCAAGTGGAAGCCACAGCTCTAGTGGAGTGAGCTGTAATTCTTTCAGGAGGCTGCTGTCCAGCAGTCTCATAGGCTAAACGTATTATGCTACGAAGCCAAAAAGAGAGAGAGGTAGCAGAAGCTTTTTGACCTCTCCTCTGTCCAGAGTAAACGACAAACAAGGAAGAAGTTTGGCGAAAATCTTTAGTTGCCTGCAAGTAGAACTTGAGGGCACGAACTACATCCAGATTGTGTAAAAGACGTTCCTTCTTTGAAGAAGGATTTGGACACAAGGATGGGACAACAATCTCTTGATTGATGTTCCTGTTAGTGACTACCTTAGGTAAGAACCCAGGTTTAGTACGCAGAACTACCTTGTCTGAGTGAAAAATCAGATAAGGGGAATCACAATGTAAGGCTGATAACTCAGAGACTCTTCGAGCCGAGGAAATAGCCATTAAAAACAGAACTTTCCAAGATAACATTTTTATATCAATGGAATGAAGGGGTTCAAACGGAACACCCTGTAAAACGTTAAGAACTAAGTTTAAACTCCATGGTGGAGCAACAGCTTTAAACACAGGCTTGATCCTAGCTAAAGCCTGACAAAAGGACTGGACGTCTGGATTTTCTGACAGACGTCTGTGTAACAAGATGGACAGAGCTGAAATCTGTCCCTTTAATGAACTAGCTGATAAACCCTTTTCTAAACCTTCTTGTAGAAAAGACAATATCCTAGCGATCCTAACCTTACTCCAGGAGTAACCTTTGGATTCGCACCAGTATAGGTATTTCCGCCATATTTTATGGTAAATCCTTCTGGTAACAGGCTTCCTAGCCTGAATCAGGGTATCAATAACCGACTCAGAAAAACCACGTTTTGATAAAATCAAGCGTTCAATTTCCAAGCAGTCAGCTTCAGAGAAGTTAGATTTTGATGTTTGAATGGACCCTGTATCAGAAGGTCCTGTCTTAGAGGTAGAGACCAAGGCGGACAGGATAACATGTCCACTAGATCTGCATACCAAGTCCTGCGTGGCCAAGCAGGTGCTATTAGAATTACTGATGCTCTCTCCTGTTTGATTTTGGCAATCAATCGAGGAAGCAGCGGGAAGGGTGGAAACACATAAGCCATCCTGAAGTTCCAAGGTGCTGTCAAAGCATCTATCAGAACTGCTCCCGGATCCCTGGATCTGGACCCGTAGCGAGGAAGTTTGGCGTTCTGGCGAGACGCCATGAGATCTATCTCTGGTTTGCCCCAACGTCGAAGTATTTGGGCAAAGATCTCCGGATGAAGTTCCCACTCCCCCGGATGAAAAGTCTGGCGACTCAAGAAATCCGCCTCCCAGTTCTCCACTCCCGGGATGTGGATTGCTGACAGGTGGCAAGAGTGAGGCTCTGCCCAGCGAATTATCTTTGATACTTCCATCATTGCTAGGGAGCTTCTTGTCCCTCCCTGATGGTTGATGTAAGCTACAGTCGTGATGTTGTCCGACTGAAACCTGATGAACCCCCGAGTTATTAACTGGGGCCAAGCCAGAAGGGCATTGAGAACTGCTCTCAATTCCAGAATGTTTATTGGAAGGAGACTCTCCTCCTGATTCCATAGTCCCTGAGCCTTCAGAGAATTCCAGACAGCGCCCCAACCTAGTAGGCTGGCGTCTGTTGTTACAATTGTCCAGTCTGGCCTGCTGAATGGCATCCCCCTGGACAGGTGTGGCCGATAAAGCCACCATAGAAGAGAATTTCTGGTCTCTTGATTCAGATTCAGAGTAGGGGACAAATCTGAGTAATCCCCATTCCACTGACTTAGCATGCATAATTGCAGCGGTCTGAGGTGTAGGCGTGCAAAAGGTACTATGTCCATTGCCGCTACCATTAAGCCGATCACCTCCATGCATTGAGCTACTGACGGGTGTTGAATGGAATGAAGGACGCGGCATGCATTTTGAAGTTTTGTTAACCTGTCTTCTGTCAGGTAAATCTTCATTTCTACAGAATCTATAAGAGTCCCCAAGAATGGAACTCTTGTGAGAGGAAAGAGAGAACTCTTCTTTTCGTTCACTTTCCATCCATGCGACCTTAGAAATGCCAGAACTAACTCTGTATGAGACTTGGCAGTTTGAAAGCTTGAAGCTTGTATTAGAATGTCGTCTAGGTACGGAGCTACCGAAATCCCTCGCGGTCTTAGTACCGCTAGAAGGGCACCCAGAACCTTTGTGAAGATTCTTGGAGCCGTAGCCAATCCGAATGGAAGAGCTACAAACTGGTAGTGCCTGTCTAAGAAGGCAAACCTTAGATACCGGTGATGATCCTTGTGGATCGGTATGTGAAGGTAAGCATCCTTTAAATCCACTGTGGTCATGTACTGACCCTCTTGGATCATGGGTAAGATTGTCCGAATAGTTTCCATTTTGAACGATGGAACTCTTAGGAATTTGTTTAGAGTCTTTAAATCTAAGATTGGCCTGAAAGTTCCCTCTTTTTTGGGAACCACAAACAGGTTTGAGTAGAACCCTTGTCCTTGTTCCGACCGCGGAACCGGATGGATCACTCCCATTGTTAACAGATCTTGTACGCAGCGTAGAAACGCTTCTTTCTTTATCTGGTTTGTTGACAACCTTGACAGATGAAATCTCCCTCTTGGGGGAGATAATTTGAAGTCTAGAAGGTATCCCTGAGATATGATCTCTAGTGCCCAGGGATCCTGAACATCTCTTGCCCAGGCCTGGGCGAAGAGAGAGAGTCTGCCCCCTACTAGATCCGGTCCCGGATCGGGGGCTCTCGGTTCATGCTGTCTTTGGGGCAGCAGCAGGTTTCCTGGCCTGCTTGCTCTTGTTCCAGGACTGGTTAGGCTTCCAGCCTTGCCTGTAACGAGCAACAGCTCCTTCCTGTTTTGGTGCAGTGGAGGTTGATGCTGCTCCTGTTTTGAAATTCCGAAAGGGACGAAAATTAGACTGTCTAGCCTTAGCTTTGGCCTTGTCTTGAGGTAGGGCGTGGCCCTTACCTCCCGTAATGTCAGCGATAATTTCTTTCAAACCGGGCCCGAATAAGGACTGCCCCTTGAAAGGTATATTAAGTAATTTGGACTTAGAAGTAACATCAGCTGACCAGGATTTTAGCCACAGTGCCCTGCGTGCCTGTATGGCGAATCCTGAGTTCTTAGCCGTAAGTTTGGTTAAATGTACTACGGCCTCCGAAATGAAAGAATTAGCTAGTTTAAGGACTCTAAGCCTGTCCGTAATGTCGTCTAGCGTAGAGGAACTAAGGTTCTCTTCAAGCGACTCAATCCAAAATGCTGCCGCAGCCGTAATCGGCGCGATACATGCAAGGGGTTGTAATATAAAACCTTGTTGAACAAACATTTTCTTAAGGTAACCCTCTAATTTTTTATCCATTGGATCTGAGAAAGCACAGCTATCCTCCACCGGGATAGTGGTACGCTTAGCTAAAGTAGAAACTGCTCCCTCCACCTTGGGGACCGTTTGCCATAAGTCCCGAGTGGTGGCGTCTATTGGAAACATCTTTCTAAATATTGGAGGGGGTGAGAACGGCACACCGGGTCTATCCCACTCCTTAGTAACAATTTCAGTTAGTCTCTTAGGTATAGGAAAAACGTCAGTACTCGCCGGTACCGCAAAGTATTTATCCAACCTACACAGTTTCTCTGGTATTGCAACGGTGTTACAATCGTTGAGAGCTGCTAAGACCTCCCCTAGTAGTACACGGAGGTTCTCCAATTTAAATTTAAAATTTGAAATATCTGAGTCCAATCTGTTTGGATCAGAACCGTCACCCACAGAATGAAGCTCTCCGTCCTCATGCTCTGCGAGCTGTGACGCAGTATCAGACATGGCCCTAGCATTGTCAGCGCACTCTGTTCTCACCCCAGAGTGATCACGCTTGCCTCTTAGTTCTGGTAATTTAGACAAAACTTCAGTCATAACAGTAGCCATATCTTGTAATGTTATCTGTAATGGCCGCCCAGATGTACTAGGCGCCAAAATATCACGCACCTCCCGGGCGGGAGATGCAGGTACTGTCGCGTGAGGCGAGTTAGTCGGCATAACTCTCCCCTCGCTGTTTGGTGAAATTTGTTCACATTGTACAGATTGACTTTTATTTAAAGTAGCATCAATACAGTTAGTACATAAATTTCTATTGGGCTCCACCTTGGCATTGGAACAAATGACACAGATATCTTCCTCTGAGTCAGACATGTTTAACACACTAGCAAAAAAACTTACAACTTGGTTATAATCTTTTTTAGCAAAAAAACGCACTGTGCCTCAAAGAGGTACTAACGATTAAATGACAGTTGAAATAATGAACTGAAAAACAGTTATAGCATCAAACTTTAAAACAACACAACTTTTAGCAAAGGTTTGTTCCCATTAGTAAAAAACAACACTAATTAAATTTGTACATAAGAAAACAAAACAACGTTTTTTATTCACAGTCACTATAAGAATTCTCACAGCTCTGCTGAGAGAATTTACCTCCCTTCAAAGAAGTTTGAAGACCCCTGAGATCTGTCAGAGATGAACCGGATCATGCAGGAAATATAAAAGTAACTGACTGGAATTTTTTGATGCGTAGCAAAGAGCGCCAAAAACGGCCCCTCCCTCTCCCACACAGCAGTGAAGAGAAACGAAACTGTCACAATTAAAGCAAAAAACTGCCAAGTGGAAAATAATGCCCAAATATTTATTCACACAGTACCTCAGCAATGTAAACGATTCTACATTCCAGCAAAAACGTTTAACATGAGAATAGTTATTAAAAGGATTAGTGACCTTTAACACAGTAGTTCCGGTGAAATACCATCCCCAGAATACTGAAGTGTATACATACATGTCATTTTAACGGTATGGCAGGCTTTTCTCATCAATTCCATTCAGAAAATAAAAACTGCCACATACCTCAATGCAGATTCATCTGCCCGCTGTCCCCTGATCTGAAGCCTTTACCTCCCTCAGATGGTCGAGAACAGCAATATGATCTTAACGACTCCGGTTAAAATCATAGTAAAAAATCTCTGTCAGATTCTTCCTCAAACTCTGCCAGAGAAGTAATAACACGCTCCGGTGCTATTTTAAAATAACAAACTTTTGATTGAAGTCATAAAAACTAAGTATAATCACCATAGTCCTCTCACACATCCTATCTAGTCGTTGGGTGCAAGAGAATGACTGGGACTGACGTAGAGGGGAGGAGCTATATGCAGCTCTGCTGGGTGAATCCTCTTGCATTTCCTGTTGGGGAGGAGTTATATCCCAGAAGTAATGATGACCCGTGGACTGATCACACATAACAGAAGAAAGAAGTTCCTGGCACGTGAGGTTCAACTAGCAAAACAACTTAAAAATGCATATAACACTTACTTGTCCAATCCACAACCCAATACATGGGGCAAGTATAAACAGTCAAGAGAGGAAAGAGAAATATTTTTAAAACAGAAATGGACCAGGGAAGATCTAAAAACAAGGGCGACCTTCCAAGGCCCGAAGGGTATGTGTGCAGGGTATTTGGCAAAGTTGATTAAAATAAGAAATAATAAAAATATGATTTCAAATATAAGGGAAGGAGCTAGATTATATACAAAGGCTTCGGAGGTTAGACAAGCATTTTTTAGATACTACCAAAAATTGTATTCTGCTGAAGATATAGATAAAGCTGCTAAAAACAAATTTTGGCAAAGTATCACAGTGCCCAGAGTCTCACCAGCGGCTCTCAAGGAGATCAATCAAAGAATAACTGAAAGGGAAATAGATAAAGCTATAAAAAAATTGAAAAACAATAAAGCTCCGGGCCCTGATGGGCTGCCAGCCGAATTTTACAAAAGCATCAGAGTAGATATTGTTGATATGTTAGGCAAACTTTACAATGATTACTATGTTAATAATGGCAATCAATCAAAATACTTCACGAGTTCAATTGTTACGTTGATTCATAAGAAAGGTAAAAATCGTGAAGAATTAGGGTCTTATAGACCAATATCTTTGCTGAATGTAGACTATAAGATTTTGATGGCAATAGTGGCAGACAGATTAAAAAGGGTGTTAGGTGAGGTTATACATCACGATCAGGCAGGCTTTATGCCAGGCAGGAACGTGGTTAGAAACATACGCCGCATACTGACAACAATAGATTTCTATTATAACAAATTTACGGGACATAAGCAAAGCATTAAAGGTGACCTAGCCCTCCTTGCACTAGATGCGGAAAAAGCATTTGATGCTATTACATGGGACCATCTATTCACGGCTCTTGATAAATTCGGCTTGCAAGGTAATTTCTTTAATTTAACCAAAGCTATTTATAATAACCCCAGATCACAATTACTAGTAAACGCAGAACTCTCGCAATATATAACATTACATAAAGGGACAAGACAGGGATGCCCGTTGTCGCCACTTCTGTTTAATATTTCCCTCGAACCTCTGGCAATTCTTTTAAGGCAAGAGTTAACAGGTATCCGACTTGGCAAGCAGTGTATTAAAATTTCCCTGTACGCAGACGATCTACTATTGTATCTATATAAAACGTCTGAAAGTATTCCAAAATGTCTTAGTATAATAGGAAACTATAGCAGATTTTCTGGGTACAGAATGAATTTGCAGAAATCGGAGATCCTTTGGCTACAGAAAAATGATAAGAGCTATACTAAGCACGGATTTCACGAAGTGCAACAGTTAAAATACCTAGGTATAAACATAAGCAAAAATCCGAATGAATGGTACAAAATAAATTATGAAAACTTACTGGATAAATTACCTCAAGATTTAGCCAAATGGAGTATGTACAAATTGTCACTTTCAGCAAAGATAATGGTAATTAAAACTATTATATTTCCTAAATTTTTATTTTTGCTTCAAAACTTGCCTCTATTCATATCAAGATTAGACTCATATAGATACAATAAATCAATATCTCAATTTCTTTGGAACAACGGTAAACCCCGTATGGCTATAAATAAACTGATTCAGTGTAGAAAAGAAGGGGGTCTGGCACTTCCTTGCCTTAAAACATATAATCTGGTGACCATAGTCAAATTTGCAGTAGACTGGCTGGTAGAGGGGGACTACGTCACCTACTATAATTTGGAATCAGAAGTAATTATGCCTTATAATCTTAAAGCATTACTGCATACAGATAAAAAATCAATCCCTAACAACATTTTCAATTTACTAACATTCAAGAATGTCATTATAGCTTGGCAGAAATATTGTTCCCTCTTAAACTGTCAATATCATATTTCTAGTTTTTGTCCTATTATGGGTATGCCCGACTTTCTGCCCGGCCTGTCAGACCCGGTATATAAAATTTGGAGGGAGAAAGGTTTAAAGAATTGGTCCCAATTCAGACAAGCTGATACAATATATATCAAGTCATATCGAGATATGGTAATTGAGTTTCAATTGAATCCTAAAAACTTCTATGCTTATCTACAGAGTAGGAGTTATTTTAATCAACTATGTCAACGTTACGGGACTGAGTGGGAGTGGCCAGAAATAGATTCTGGATTAAAATTATATAAAGCAGGGAAGAGATCAATTTCAATATGGTACAATATGTTATGTAACGTATCCGGGACGATCCATGTGGAAAAAATTACAATTTATATATATAGGTACTTCCTGCAGGTGCAAGCACAAGAGGTTAAAAAAAGTCTTATCAATTTGGATTTGGCCACGTCAGTGTATAGTTGGAAAGAGTCTCAATATAAACTATTAAATAACTATTACTTAACTCCGGACAAAATTAATAAATGGGCCGATAATGCATTGCGTTGTAAATGTTTTAAATGCAAAGCTGAGACCGCTGACATTATCCATTGTCTTTGGGCTTGCCCAAAAGTATTGCAATTTTGGGGCAAAATTAATTATTGGCTTAATAAATTTTTAAGCACTAAAATATCATTAACTGCAGTCAATGTATTCCTGTTATATGATGAAGGAGATAATAAACCAGACAAACTCCTTATAAATCTGGCTATTCTAGCCGCCCGCAACATAATATTTAAAAATTGGAAAGCACCAGGAGAACCTAGTTTGAAAGAATTTATTAATACAATGGATACTCAGATGACGATTGAGCTACTCAATATTAGACCTTATTCAGAGAAGAGACTTAAGGATTTCTTCTCAAAATGGTTAAATATAATCAGGGAAAAACCAATGATAGCACAAAAGCAACTCATATTACCCATACAAAATTCCCCCGAATTTATGTTACTTTTGCTAAAAAACATGATACCCCAAGAGTGGGGTATGGGATAATTTGATAACACAGGGTAAGGTAACTATACCTGGCAAAATAAATAGTACCTACGGCAACTGAGAGGAGGTAAGTGGACTTGGGGGGGGGGTACTTATTTATATATATTTTTTTTTTTTTCCCTCTCTCTCTTTTTCTTTCTATGTCTGTCCGGTTTTTCTTGTTGCACGTCTTTTTTATTGTTTCTTTGTTTAGTTGATTTTGTTTTTAGTATTGTCTCTAGATGGGGTTACACTATAATAGGTAAAAGCCCCAAAAGCAAGGTATACATTTGGAAAAATGTTTCTAGACTATTCAGCCACTATTGTAAAGTTTTTATAGGTTGGGTTTTTTCTTTTTTATAGCGACATAGTGTCAACAGGGTAATTGAATGTTTTACAGAGGTAGAGTCTAAACTGAAAGTTGAAAACACATCTGATTTCAGGCTACGGATTCTTTTAAGTTAAAATTTGACTTATTTGTATTAGTACTCTGTTATTCTATAATCAATGTAAACACCCTGCGTGGTGAAATGCTAGCCCAAATTGTTGGGCTAAATTTTTGTTTCGGTATACCCTGCGTGGTGAAAGGTAAGCCAATTTGTAAGGCTGTTATCTTGCTTTTGGTTAATAAAAAAAAAAAAAAAAAAAAAAAAAAATAACTCTGATCCTATCATGTTGATAAAGAGGTGTTCTCGTTAATGTTATGGTGTGGATAAACCTCACGTTAAGCAGTATAGCATGTCTCTGTATCCTGTGGAAAAAAACAACAAACAAACAACAAAACAACAATATAAACTTAAACAAAAACAAGTAAAATGACATAAAATGTCACTCAATAGGGAAAGAATAGCCTATCCCATTTTATATTAATAAACATTTAGAGAACTAGATAGTCTTATGCGATGTAGCAGTCAATAAGTTCTTTCTCTTTAGATCTTTAACAAGTAAACCATTTTTGGAACTTAAACATTTCTGACTATAAGGAAAAAGAGAGGGCCAAATGTTCATCTTGGTCTACCTCTGCAAAAAGTGTGAATCTACCTCACCCAGCTGTAGAGTTGGATCTTCAGGTGTTATCCGAATTTAGAACCTCCTGCATCTTCCCAGTCTTACTGGGTCTTTGTTTTTGCCAAGGCGGTTTTAGTGGTCTCGTGGGGTTCATTGGATCGGTGTATTCAGGGTTACCACTGGTTGCCACAGAGGGTGGGGGGTCCAGCCCCAATGTTACACATGTTTCTGAGATTTCCTCTGGTGTTTTGCAGATGTGTTTTACTCCTTTATAGGAAATGTTGAGAAAGCAGGGGAACCCCCACCTATACGGAATAGCTTTGGCTCTGAGCATAGATGTTAGTGGTTGGAATTCCCTGCGTCTCTGTAAAGTGCGGGGGGCTAGGTCCGCAAATATTTGCAGGTGGAAATTTTGGAAGGTTATGTCCCTAATCTGTCTAGCCGCTTTAAGTATTTCTTCTTTCGTTTGATAGCTTTTAAGTCTAAGGACCACATCGCGTGGTGGAGCTTGATCTGCCGGTTTAGGCCTGAGCGCTCTGTGAGCTCTATCTATATCCATGTCCACTTCGGATGTGGAGCCCAGTAGTGATACAAAAAGGCCTTTCAGGAACTCAGGGATGGTGTTTGGTAAGACAGATTCTGGAATCCCTCTAACGCGTAGATTCTGGCGGCGTTCCCTGTTCTCCAGGTCCTCCAGTTTGTCCTGCAGCTGCATAATTAATAAGTCGTGTGTCTGTGTGGTAGTTTGCAATGTGGATATCTCAGATTGATTAAATTCTACATCTTCCTCCAGCGTTTCAACCCGATTTCCCACTTCTGTGATATCTTTTCTCAAGCTGGCCATTTCTTCTTTGATACACTCTCTGACTTTTACCACAATATTGTCTAGGTCATTCTTAGAAGGTATGGTAGCCAGGAACGCTTTAGAGAGCTGGACTGGAGTGTCTGTGTCGCTATCTTCACTGCTTGATGCAGATGCTGTGGGTTGTTGTGAAAGTTCTGCTGTCAAACTAGGAGGTTGGGTGTCTGACATTTTAAAAAAGGAGCTCACCGAGCTGCGTGCAGCAGCAGGTTTTTTAATGTCTTTGCCTACTTTTGATGCTCTCTTTGGTGACATCTCTGTTCTTCTATAATAGGTACTTGCTGGTTTAGTAAAATTTTCAATAAATCTGTAGATGAGTAAAGGGTATTTTATGCAAGGTTTTCTCAGCATCTAGTGCTGGTGGGTACTATAGAATCTCCCCCACAAAGTGGGCTGTGATCAGGTTCAGAAGTGTCCGTTACATCTCTGTAGGTTGTAACCTAGATAGTGTGATCTACCAGTTGATACTTAATTGTGTCATCACAATGTGGCTGCAAGTGAATTAAGATTTCTAGTTCTTCGCCCCTCGTGTTGCAGTACCCCACCATATGTATTTTGCAAAGAGTCCCCAGAAGTTTCATCTGTGCTTTTTTGTTTTAAACCCCCATCGGCTACTGCCGCAATTACCTTTGGTCAGTTTTCGTCCGGTTAAGTCCTGGATCGTGTATTACCCTTTACCACTGCTGCTTTAGCCTCATGCGTAGCTGAAAATTTACAGCCGTGTGGAAAAAGATGGCCGCTGTTGGTTAGGCCTTATTGCAGAGCGCTATTGAAGTCAGCGCATTTATGTCTCCTGAGACTTTATTGTCGCCTAGTTTTGTCCGGTATCTGGTCCACACCGGTTTACGAGTGGTTACAAGGCTGCTGTTGGTTTTCTGCTTTGCGCCTCATGAAGATATGGGCATCGGCTCCCGGAGCTCACACTAGTGCGCGGCCATTACTCTCGACGGCCGGCTCCGCCCCCCTCTTTTTTTTTTTTTTTTATATATGTATGAGTTTGATGAAGTTAATCACAACTGTACTATACTTAAGCCCATAATAATGACCACTATGTTATTAGCAATTCGCAGTTTACTCACTGTCTAATGGTTTGCTGTTATACTGTTTAAAGTTAGATTTTAGGGGTATTGTTATCATACTATATGTTAGCTAAAGTGTATATGAACGTGGCTGTCTAGTCTAATGTGCACCTCTATACAAGGTCCAGTTATTACCTATATAGGTTTGTTCAGCTAAGAAGTTTCTAGGTTTGTTTGCTAAACTTCCTCATGTACAGGGTGTATATATAAGTCTCTGTTTTATTTTTTGATTTGACACCCCCTAACCTACTTGTCACTTCAGACCTTTACTTAGGTTTCTCTACCTGTATTAGAGTCAGTACTGAGACATTAGCACTAATAGTATTAAGGTACCATCATCTACTTTTACCCCTGCTCCTATGTTATCTTATGGCTCGGTGGTAATTGCCTGTATTGCTTAATAGATCTCTATTTTACCCCTAGGTATACTGATCTTAATATCCACGTGGTACGCTTCAGCTGTGGTACTCTTCAGCTATTGCCTGGCTCTATTGGGGTTAGATTAGGTTTATATTACATACATCCCGATGCTCTGATGTGAGAATAATCGTTCTAGAATGTAATCTGATCCATATTATGCATAAAAGCCCAGGGTCTCCGAGCAGATTTCTATTTAAGCATATGTATAGAGTTCAGCTATAATGATGACAGCCCGGAAAGTTTGTAAACTTCAATAGAATCTATGGCTCCGTCCCCCGCCCTCATAGCTATTGTTCACCCTTATTTTAGGTGGACACATAAGCGGTATTAACCCGCAACAGATATCACCTTGTCATAAGTAGCTCTTAGTCTTCTGTCTATCAAGTAATCGAGGCACTTTGCCCCCTGTTCATGTGTATCTACTAGGAGCAACTTGTTATGTCTCGCTATAATCTGTCAATCTTCACACAATAAATACACCTATTTTATAATTAATATATCTCTCTATAGGAAGTATAATTTTCTCGGGATGTTTGAATTCTATCATTTTATTATGTATCTACATAGGAAACAAAAGGAAAAAAGAGGTAATGCTTGATTTTATGTATTTGATTTCGTATATGCATACGATATTTTATATATTTGTTTCTATGTCCAATTGGTGAGATACATATATAATACTTGAATTGAGATCTCTCTATTCTCTTATATGTAAAGATTTTAATATCCAATAGATAAACAATGTTTTGTATGCAAAAATCACCAAAGTAATACAAAATGTACATTATGTTCATGTTTTTTTCTTATTTCTTGTATTGCCTCAATAAAAAATTTTGATTCAAAAAAAGTTATTACCCCCTAAACCGCCGCTCCCGGAGCCCACCGACAATATAATAAATATGTTAACCCCTAAACCGCCGCAAGCTACTCTATACATATTAACCCCTAAACCGCAGCTCCCTGACCCCGTCACAACTATAATATATGTATTAACCCCTAAACCGCCGCTCCCGGAGCCCACCGCCACCTACATTATACCTAGTAACCCCTAGCCTGCCCCCCCCTATACCGCCACCCTCTATAATAAAGTTATTAACCCCTATCCTGCCGATCCCGCACCTCGCCGCAACTAAATAAATAGTTTAACCCCTAAACCGCCGCTCCTGGACCCCCGCAACCTATATTAAATTTATTAACCCCTATCCTGCCCCCCCTACACCGTCGCCACCTATAATACATTTATTAACCCCTATCCTGCCCCCCCTACACCGCCGCCACTGTAATAAATTTATTAACCCCTAAACCTAAGTCTAACACTAACCCTAACACCCCCCTAACTTAAATATTAATTAAATAAATCTAAATAATATTTATATTATGAACTAAATTAATCCTATTTAAAACTAAATACTTACCTTTAAAATAAACCCTAATTTAGCTACAATATAAATAATAATTATATTGTAGCTATCTTAGGATTTATTTTTATTTTACAGGTAACTTTCCATTTATTTTAACTAGGTACAATAGCTATTAAATAGTTATTAACTATTTAATTGCTTACCTAGCTAAAATAAAGAGAAATTTACCTGTAAAATAAAAACTAACCTAAGTTACAATTACACCTAACACTACACTATACTTAAATAAATTATTCCTATTTAAAACTAAATACTTACCTGTAAAATAAACCCTAAGATAGCTACAATGTAATTAATAATTACATTGTAGCTATCTTAGGATTTATATTTATTTTACAGGTAACTTTGTATTTATTTTAGCTAGTTAGAATAGTTATTAAATAGTTATTAACTATTTAATAACTACCTAGCTAAAAGAAATACAAAATTACCTGTAAAATAAATCCTAACCTAAGTTACAATTAAACCTAACACTAAACTATCTTTAAATGAATTAAATAAATTAACTACAATTAAATACAATTACATAAACTAACTAAAGTACAAAAAAAAGGTAAGTTACAAAAAATAAAAAAATAAGTTACAAACATTTTAAAAATATTACAACAATTTTAAGCTACTTACACCTAATCTAAGCCCCTTAATAAAATAACAAAGCCCCCAAAATAAAAAAATGCCCTACCCTATACTAAATTAAAAAAGTTCAAAGCTCTTTTACCTTACCAGCCCTTAAAAGGGCCTTTTGTGGGGGCATGCCCCAAAGAATCTCTTTTGCCTGTAAAAGAAAAATACAACCCCCCCCAACATTAAAACCCACCACCCACATACCCCTAATCTAACCCAAACCCCCCTTAAAATAACCTAACACTAATCCCCTGAAGATCATCCTACCTTTAGTCATCATCACTCAGCCGAGCAGCAATGGAACCGAAGAGGAGACCCGGAGCGGCAGAAGTTATCCTCCAAGGGGCGCTGAAGAAATCTTCCATCCGATGAAGTGATCCTCCAGTCGGCGCTGAAGAAGTCTTCCATCCGGGCGATGTCATCTTCCGAGAGGCGCTGAAGAAGTCTTCTATCCGGGCGATGTCATCTTCCAAGCGGGTCTTCAATCTTCATCCCGCAGATGCGGAACATCCTTCTTTACCGACGGACTACCGACGAATGAAGGCTCCTTTAAGGGACGTCATCCAAGATGGCGTCCCTCGAATTCCGATTGGCTGATAGGATTCTATCAGCCAATCGGAATTAAAGTAGGAAAATTCTGATTGTCTGATGGAATCCGCCAATCAGATTCAAGTTCAATCCGATTGGCTGATTGGATCAGCCAATCAGATTGAGCTCGCATTCTATTGGCTGATCAGAACAGCCAATAGAATGATAGCTCAATCTGATTGGCTGATTGGATCAGCCAATCGGATTGAACTTGAATCTGATTGGCTGATTCCATCAGCCAATCAGAATTTTCCTACCTTAATTCCGATTGGCTGATAGAATCCTATCAGCCAATCGGAATTCGAAGGACGCCATCTTGGATGACTTCCCTTAAAAGAACCTTCATTCTGTTTTAGGACATCGGAAGAAGAGGATGGATCCGCGCTGGAGGTCTTGAAGATGGAGCCGCTCGTCATCGGATGGAAGAACATAGAAGATGCGGCTTGGATGAAGATGTTTGCCGGTCCGGATCTACTCTTCTGCCCGGATAGGATGAAGACTTCTGCCCGAAGACGGAATTCTTTAGCTGCCGCTTGGATCAAAACTTCAGCGGGAGGATGGACGTCACTCTTCAGCCCCCGCTTGGGCTTGGATGAAGACTTCGGACCCTCTTCTGGACCGATCGGTAAACCCGGTGTGGTGAAGACAAGGTAGGGAGAGCTTCAGGGGCTTAGTGTTAGGTTTATTTAAGGGGGGTTTGGGTTAGATTAGGGGTATGTGGGTTGTAAACTTGGGGGGGGGTATTGTATGTTTTTTTTTACAGGCAAAAGAGCTGAATTCTTTGGGGCATGCCCCGCAAAGGGCCCATTTAAGGGCTGGTAAGGTAAAAGAGCTTTTCTATTTTAATTTTAGAATAGGGTAGGGCATTTTTTTATTTTGGGGGGCTTTATTATTTTATTAGGGGGCTTAGAGTAGGTGTAATTAGTTTAAAATTGTTATTATATTTTTCTAATGTTTGTAAATATTTTTTTATTTTTTGTAACTTAGTTCTTTTTTTATTTTTTGTACTTTAGTTAGTTTATTTAACTGTATTTATTTGTAGGTATTGTATTTAATTAATTTATTGATAGTGTAGTATTAGGTTTAATTATAGATAATTGTAGGTATTTTATTTAATTAATTTATTGATAGTGTAGTGTTAGGTTTAATTGTAACTTAGGTTAGGATTTATTTTACAGGTAATTTTGTAATTATTTTAACTAGGTAGCTATTAAATAATTATTAACTATTTAATAGCTATTGTACCTGGTTAAAATAATTACAAAGTTGCCTGTAAAATAAATATTAATCCTAAAATAGCTACAATATAATTATAATTTATATTGTAGCTATATTAGGGTTTATTTTACAGGTAAGTATTTAGCTTTAAATAGGAATAATTTATTTAATAAGAGTTAATTTATTTCGTTAGATTTAAATTATATTTAACTTAGGGGGGTGTTAGGGTTAAGGTTAGACTTAGCTTTAAGGGTTAATAAATTTATTAGAGTAGTGGTGAGGTCCGGTCGGCAGATTAGGGGTTAATACTTGAAGTTAGGTGTCGGCGATGTTAGGGAGGGCAGATTAGGGGTTAATACTATTTATTATAGGGTTATTGAGGCGGGAGTGAGGTGGATTAGGGGTTAATACATTTATTATAGTGGCGGTGAGATCCGGTCGGCAGATTAGGGGTTAATAATTGTAGGTAGGTTGAGGCGACGTTGGGGGCGGCAGATTAGGGGTTAATAAATATAATATAGGGGTCGGCGGTGTTAGGGGCAGCAGATTAGGGGTACATAGGGATAACGTAGGTTGCGGCGGTGTACAGAGCTGCAGATTAGGGGTTAAAAAATATATGCAGGGGTCAGCGATAGCGGGGGCGGTGGATTAGGGGTTAATAAGTGTAAGATTAGGGGTGTTTAGACTCGGGGTACATGTTAGAGTGTTAGGTGCAGACATAGGAAGTGTTTCCCCATAGAAAACAATGGGGCTGCGTTAGGAGCTTAACGCTGCTTTTTTTGCAGGTGTTAGTTTTTTTTTCAGCTCAAACTGCCCCATTGTTTCCTATGGGGGAATCGTGCACGAGCACGTTTTTGAAGCTGGCCGAGTCCGTAAGCACCGCTGGTATTGAGAGTTGCAGTGGCGGTAAATATGCCTGTACGCTCCCTTTTTGGAGCCTAACGCAGCCCTTCTGTGAACTCTAAATACCAGCGGTATTTAAAAGGTGCGGGGGGGGAAAAAGCCAGCGTTAGATAAGCGGGTCGTTACTGACAAAACTCTAAATCTAGCCGATAGGTAGATCTGCAGAAAGGGAGCAAAAAATAAAATAAAACTTAACTTTTACTGTCAAATCGTTGAGGGTCTAAAAAAGCCCAGGAGAAACGTGCGTTAGGTGTTCGCCTGTAATCTGGACATGGTTATACTTTATTTGCGTGCTCTCTGTGACTGATATACAGGTAATTCTGGTAATTTCTTAGTCACTGCAAGCCGTACCTTTTGCACAATAATTGTAAGCAGCTGCCTACCAAGGGATAGTCTGATAAGCCCCACCCTTCACCCACCTATGTGGGTAGCACCAAATCATAGTCAGTAGTTTTTTAGGGATCTTTTTCTGTCTCGGTGGACATCTTACAATGGGCCTCTGACAGTGTTGGAATCTGCTTAATTTTGCAAACTTAGAGCCTCAACGATTATTGTCTTATTTTGAAATAGACCATTGTAGTGTGTTTAATCCAGATGCTCCAATATTTGTATTTTAATATTTGACAGTAAAAGTTTTATTTTTTTGGCTCCCTTTCTGCGGATCTACCTATGTGTTTAAGTGTGTGCCAAATAGTGGTTTTCTTTTTTATTTTTCTTTGGAATTACACTGTATACCAACCACTAGGACATCCCCCGCACTCCCCTAAGGAATATGAGTGTATGAGTTATAGATGGAACCATAATTTGATGAATAAGGCAGTTCTATACCTATCTCATTGATAAACACTTCATATATTTTACCTTTTCTGAATAAGTAACTGGTATTTTAAAAGGATTAAAATCCTTTGGGCCATTAATTTCTGTGTGGATACATACACGACGTGAAGTCCTACATAGGATAAACATGTTTTCAGCCTGGCCCAATGGTTTCTATGGCAAAAAAAAACTATTGCCAACCTTGCCACTTCATTTGACCTTTTCTAAATAAAAAACTGGTATTTCAAATGGCTTAAAATCCTTTGGGACACTATTTACTGTGTGGATATATACCAGGAGTGAGTCCCTTCATAGGATAAATATGTTCTTAGCCTGGCCCAACGCTTTTTGTAGCAAACAAACTGGTGTCAACATTGCCATCTCATATATTTTTAAATTTCTGAATAAGTAACTAGTATTTTAAAAGGGTTAAAATCCTTTGGACCACTCACTTTTTTGTGGATATATACAGGGCGTGAACCTCTTCATAGAATAAACATGTTCTCACCCTGGCCCAACGCTTTTTGAAGCAAACAAACTGGTGACAACCTTGTCACCCCATATATTTTACCTTTTTCTACAAAGGAATCAGATATTAAAAGGGTTAAAATCCTTTGGGCCCTCATTACTGTGTGGATATATACAAGGAGTGAGCCCCTTCATAGAATAAACATGTTTTAAGCCTGGCCCAAAGCTTTTTGTAGAAAACAAACTTGTGCCAACGTCGTCATCTCATACATTTACCTTTTCTGAATAAGTAACTAGTATTTTGAAGGGGTAAAATACTTTGGGCCACTCATTTCTGTGTGTATATATACAGAATGTGAGCCCCATCATAGGAGAGACAGCCTGGCCCAACACTATTTATGGCAAATAAACTGCTGCCAACCTTGCCACTTTATATATTTTACCTTTTCTAAGTAAGTAAATAGTATTTTAAAATGGTTAAAATCCTTTGGGCCACTGATTTCTGTGTGGTTATAAAGGGCGTGAGCCCCTTTGTACAATCCAAGTGTTTTCAGACTGTCCCAAAGATTTATATGGCAAAGAAACCCTTTAAATAGCAGTAACTTATTTAGAAAAGGTAAAATATGTGATTTGACAAGGTCGGCACCAGTTTGTTTGTCATAAAAAGCGTTGTGCCAGGCTAAGAATATGTCTGTGCTATAAAGGGGCTCATGTCCTGTATATATCCACACAGAAATGAGTGGCCCACAGGATTTTAACCCTTTTAAAATACCACTTATTCAGAAAAGGTAAAATATATGAAGTGGCAAGGTTGTCACCTATTTGTTTGCCATAAAGAGCGTTGGGCCGGGCTGACAACATGTCTGTCCTATGAAAGGTTCATGCCTTGTATATTCCACATATAAATGAGTGGCCCAAAGTATTTTAACCTTTTCAAATGACCAGTTACTTTTGCAGAAAAGGTAAACTATATGAGATGGCAAGTTTGGCACAAGTATGTTTGCTATAAAAATCATTGGGCCAGGCTAAAAACATGCTTATCCTATGAAGGGCTTCATGCCGTGTATGTATTCAAACAAAAATAAGTGACCAAAAAGGATTTTAACCCTTTTAAAATACCTGTTACTTATTCAGAAAAGGTAAAATGTATGAAGTGGCAAGGATGGCACCAGATTGTTTGCCTTAAAAAGCATTGGGTCAGGCTGAAAATGTGTCTATTCTATAAATGGTGTTAAAGCCCTGTATATATCTACACAGAAATTAGTGACCCAAAGAATTTTAACCCTTTTAAAATACCAATTACTTATTCAGAAAAGGTAAAAGGTTGGCATCAATTTGTTTGCAATAAAGGGCGCTGGGCCAGGCTGATAACATGTCTATTCTATGATGGGTTCACGCCTTGTGTATATATCCACACATAAATGAGTGGCGCAAAGGATTTTATTATTTTTTTAATACCAATGACGTATTTAGAAAAGGTAAAATATATAAAGTGGCAAGGTTGGCACCAATTTGTTTGCCATAAAGAGCGTTGGAAAAGGCTGATAATGTCTGTCCCATGAAGAGGCTCACGCCTTGTATATTCCACACATAAATGAGTGGCGCAAAGGATTTTAACCCTTTTATATCAGTTACTTATTAGAAACAAGCAAAATGATGCCATGTTTGCCATCTGATTATTGCAATATAAGTTGTTGTTTTTTATAAATAAAATGTGTTTATTTAGGTTTTTGGAAAGTGTATTCTTTTATTTAAAATAAAAATAATGCTAGATATCTTTATTTTGCAAATTTGTAATCAGTTGCAGATTAAGAAGCTGACTGAATAAGAATCCAACTTCAGCCTTGTATATTTTGCAGCTTTCTTGTTCTTAACCCCTTAATGACAACAGAACTTTTCCATTTTCTGTCCGTTTGGGACAAAGGCTATTTTTACATTTTTGCAGTGTTTGTGTTTAGCTGTAATTTTCCTCTTACTCATTTACTGTACCCACACATATTATATACTGTATTTCTCGCCATTAAATGGACTTTCTAAAGATACCATTATTTTCATCATATCTTATAATTTACTATAAAAAATATATAAAATATGAGGAAAAAATGAAAAAAACAAAACACTTTTTCTAACTTTTCGCCCCAAAATATGTTACACATCTGCAACCACCAGAAAACACCCATGCTAAATAGTTTCTAAATTTTGTCCTGAGTTTAGAAATACCCAATGTTTACATGTTCTTTGTTTTTTTTATATTTATAGGGCCATAAATACAAGTAGCACTTTGCTATTTCCAAACCACTTTTTTTCAAAATTTGCGCTAGTTACATTGGGACATTGATACAGTGGGGCAAAAAAGTATTTAGTCAGCCACCAATTGTGCAAGTTCTCCCACTTAAGAAGATGAGAGAGGCCTGTAATTTTCATCATAGGTATACCTCAACCATGAGAGACAAAATGTGGAAACAAATCCAGACAATCACATTATCTGATTTGGAAAGAATTTATTTGCATATTATGGTGGAAAATAAGTATTTGGTCACCTACAAACAAGCA
Source organism: Bombina bombina (assembly GCF_027579735.1). Taxonomy (NCBI): domain Eukaryota; kingdom Metazoa; phylum Chordata; class Amphibia; order Anura; family Bombinatoridae; genus Bombina; species Bombina bombina. Next base: position 122,915,019 of record NC_069503.1, read on the forward strand.
AGATTTCTGGCTCTCACAGACCTGTATCTTGTTTAAGAGGCTCCTCTGTCCTCCACTCATTACCTGTATTAATGGCACCTGTTTGAACTTGTTATCAGTATAAAAGACACCTGTCCACAACCTCAAACAGTCACACTCCAAACTCCACTATGGTGAAGACCAAAGAGCTGTCGAAGGACACCAGAAACAAAATTGTAGACCCGCACCAGGCTGGGAAGACTGAATCTGCAATAGGCAAGTAGCTTGTTGTGAAGAAATCAACTGTAGGAGCAATAATTAGAAAATGGAAGACATACAAGATCACTGATAATCTCCCCCGATCTGGGGCTCTGTCAGGCTCACAAGTATGCCTGCAATAAAACAAAGTATGGGTTGGACCACAGCCACTGAAGTAGTAGTATAATGAGTATTTGTAGCGGTTTTGTACAGAGAGCAGTTACATAGACATTACCACAGCGCAATGTGTAATAGCTCAAATGCACAGGTTGCAGTTGATATATGAATAAGGGCTCACGGGTAGGTAAAGGCTGTTGAAGCATTAGCGGGGACACATTTAAACAGCATCCTGACAGTGAGCTTGAAGTCAGAGGAAAAACAGTAACACGGTGTTAAGCTGATATTATGCGCAAGGTAGAAAAAGTAAGCATGGCCAATAAATACATGAAAAGCAAGTAACTCATATGGTTAGTACCTGGTACTCAGAGACAAAAGTCTTCGGTAGAACCGAGTTAACAGGACAGCTCAGGTGCGGCAGTTGTGCTGTGGAGAGGAGAGCTGACAGGCGCTCTGCTTGGCGTGTGACGTCACAGAGGCGGCAGATCCGGTTGCGCTGTGAAGAGAACAGACAGGTAGACTGGCCGATACAGGAATGAGACAGTGCAGCTGAGGAGCTAATCAGGATGCAGCTTAGCTAGTTGCAGACGAACAATACCAAGCAAAGAAGTAAGTGGAATGCTGGTATTTATGGAGATACTGGGAAAATAGTTAAAGGGGAAGTAAGACAGGCATATACATGACAGGACTCCCCCTCCTAGGAGCAACTCCGGTGCTCAAGAAGCAGGACGATCGGGGTTCCGTTGATGGAATCTGGAGATCAATCTTGGAGCTGATATGTTAGATGATGGCTCCCAGGAGTTATGTTCTGAAGAATAACCCTTCCATTTAATCAGGTACTGTAGAATGCCTCTTCGACTTCTTGAATCTAGGATGTTCTCTACTTCATACTCCATGTTGGGGTCAATAGAGACCGGAGGTAGGGATTGTCCAGTTGGATGATCACGTAAATGTTTATAGGGTTTAAGCAAAGATACATGGAATGTAGGGTGTATCTTGAGCGTGGGAGGTAGAGTGAGACGAACAGCATTACAGTTGATGATGCGCTGGATGGGAAATGGACCTATGAACAAAGGTGAAAGTTTCCTTGAGGGTGTACATAAACGAAGATTTCTGGTGGAAAGCCAAACAAGGTCACCAACAGAGTAAGCTGGTGGAGGAATATGTTTGCGATCGTAATATCTCTTTTGCACAAGTTTAGCAGTGTCAATGGTTTGTTTGATGGTTGCAAAGTTGGTGACAATTGTGGAAGTGAGATCGGAAATATGTGGGTGATCGGGAACTTTTTCAGGGAGATATTGGAATTTGGGGTGAAACCCATAGTTAATATAGAAAGGAGTCTGTTTGGTAGTGGAGTGTACAGTATTGTTGAAGACAAATTCGGCATAATGAAGGTATTGGGACCAAGTGTTTTGTGCAGTATGACAGTAAGAGCTTAAAAACTGCTCCACCCACTGGTTGCTTCGCTCAGTCTGCCCGTTAGTCTGTGGATGGTATGAGGAAGACAATCTTTTCTCGATGCCGAATTGTTCACAGAACGCAGACCATAGGGCACTGGTGAATTGTGATCCACGATCTGTGAGAATGTTAGAGGGCAAGCCATGTAATTTAAAAACGTTAGTCATTAACAGGTGTATGGTTTCAGCAGCTGTAGGTAACTTATGATATGGTATCAGGTGGAGCATTTTGCTGAATAAGTCCACCACGACTAGAATTGTTGTGTGGTTACCAGAGTGCGGTAAGTCAACGATGTAGTCAAGAGCAATGTGCTGCCATGGCTTATCCGGAGTAGGAATAGACAGTAGTAAACTGAAAGGTGGTCTTTTAATTCTCTTTGTAATAGTACAAACATGACAGGATTTAATGTACATGGCCACATCAGATGTGATGGTTGGCCACCAGTAGGATCTGAGTAGTAATTCCTTGGTTTTAGTTATGCCACAGTGTCCGCTCATAGGTGAATCATGAGCAGATTTCAGTAGCTGGTTGCGTAGTGATGGTGGGATGTATATCTTGCCCTGATAGCAATAGAGACCTTCTGTGTTCTTGAGTAGTAGGTTTACAGGTATTGTTGTATCTTTAGTTTGTTCTGTCCGTAGGTATGTAGTAGTATCAACTGAGAAGAGAAGAATGTTTTCTTTGGGGATGACCAGTTGAGGGGTAGGTGAGTGACGTTCAGTATCTGGCAGGCGTGATAGGGCATCTGCCTTTCCGTTCTTGTTGGCTGGACGGTAAGTGATGAGGAAATTAAACCTAGAGAAGAATAGATTCCAACGTACTTGGCGTGCTGAAAGAGTTCTGGTGGTCTTCAAGTATTGCAGGTTTCGGTGATCCGTATATACTATGGTGGGTGTAATGGAGCCTTCAAGGAGGTGTCTCCATTGTTCGAATGCTGCTTTGATAGCAAGAAGCTCTTTTTCCCCAATGGGGTATTGCCTTTCTGCCTCAGTTAGACTCCTGGAGTAGTAGGCGACTGGATGTAGAGGTTGTTGGAAGGCATCTCTTTGTGACAGGACTGCACCGAGAGCAAAGTCAGATGCGTCGACTTCTAATATAAAAGGTAATTCTGTGTTAGGATATCTGAGTATTGGCGCTGTAGTGAAACTTGTTTTTAGATGGTCGAAAGCGTTTTGAGCGGAGGGTGTCCATGCGAATTTGATGTTCTGTTTGGTCAAATTAGTAAGGGGTTTTGCGAGCATGGAATAGTTCTTAATAAACTTTCTATAAAAATTGGCGAATCCAAGGAAGCTTTGGACTTCTTTCCTAGAGGTAGGAACTGGCCAATTCAGAACAGCCTGGATTTTGTTATTATCCATGCAAATGCCTTTGTCAGATATAATGTATCCGAGGAAAGGGATGCTGTTGGTATGAAAAATACATTTTTCTGCTTTCACAAACAATGAATTACTTTGAAGACGTGTGAGGACTTGGCGGACATGGTTCTTATGTTCTGCTAGGGTTTTTGAAAAAATGAGAATATCGTCCAGATATATTACCACAAAGGAGTCCAAAATATCCTTGAAAATATCATTGATCAGATGTTGGAATGTGGCAGGAGCATTGCAGAGACCGAATGGCATGACGACATATTCGAACAATCCATAACGTGTACGGAATGCCGTCAGCCATTCGTCTCCTGCCCGCATTCTGATCAAATTATAAGCTCCGCGGAGATCCAGCTTGGTGAAAATTTTGGATCCCTCTAGACGCTCTATTAATTCGGATATAAGGGGTAAGGGGTAGCGATTCTTAACAGTAACTTTATTTAATTGTCTGTAGTCGACTATCGGCCTGAGAGAACCATCTTTGTTTTTCACAAAGAAGATTCCTGCGGCGGATGGAGAAGTTGAGGGTCTGATGAAACCTTTTTTCAAGTTATCATCAAGATATGTTCTAAGGTGTTGTAACTCAGGCTTTGACAGTGGAAAGATATGTCCACAGGGTATGACTGCTCCAGGAAGTAAGTCTATTGGGCAGTCATACGGTCTGTGGGGAGGGAGATTCTCGGAATCAGTTTTACTGAATACATGGAAGAATTCTTGATATTCTGAAGGGACAATAGGTATAAGAGAATCTGTAGGTGGCTGTAGAAGTAAATGTGGAAAGCAGGTGGATTTGCAGTAATCAGAGTTAAATTGAACTGAAAGAGAGGACCATGAGATACAAGGGTCGTGTTGCCTGAGCCACTGTAAGCCTAAAATTAGAGGAAAATCAGGTGATGTGATTACATCAAATTTAACAAATTCTCTATGATTACAGGGGGTTGTCATGAGAATAGGAATGTTTTCATATAAGACAGGTCCTGTGGACAAGAAATCGCCATCTATACCCCTTAAAGGAACAGGACACAATTTTTTGAGAAGGGGTATTTTATTTATGTTACAGAAATTTACATCCAAGTATGATAGAGAGGCTCCTGAGTCAATAATCCCTTGGACGTTCACTCGTGATTGATCCCACTGTAATACAAGAGGAATATTGCAGTAATGGCTGGATTTTAGTACAGTTTTAATAGAACAAGAGGGTGTGTATTGCTTACCCTTTTTCTGGCGGGGAAGATTTGGACAGTCCTTTACCCCATGATCATCTGCGGCACAGTACATGCATAAATTCAGAGACCTGCGTCTTAACTTTTCCTGAGTACTTAGGGGTCCACGTATGAAAGCAATATCCATTGGTTCTGGTAGGGATTTAGAGTGTGTATTGGAGGTAGTTGGTGTGGTTTTTTGCCTAAGTTGTGAATCATGGGTGGATCTTTCATGATGTCTTTCCCTAAGCCTCCTATCAATGCTAATGCTGAGGTCAATAAGCTGTTCTAGCGTTGGTGGTATTTGTGTAAGTGACAACTCATCCTTAATGGCCTCTGACAGTCCTAGCCTAAATTGGTTACGAAGGGATAAGTTGTTCCACTGGGTGTCAGGGGCCCACCTCTTAAATTCTGCTATATATTCCTCTACCTCTCTTTTTCTCTGCTTTAGGGACCTCATAGCATTTTCAGCTGTTTGTTGTTTGAAGGGGTCCTCATATATTTGTGCTAAAGCAGAGAAGAAGGAGTCTAGAGAGTTGAGAATATCATCATTATGTTCAAGGAAAGTATTTGCCCATGCCCTGGGCTCAGCTCTGAGATAGGAAATTGTAGTCATAACTTTTACCCTATCATTGGGGTAAGTAAAAGGCTTAAGGGTAAATAATAGGTAGCAGGAGTTTTTAAATTCTCTAAAAACCTTTCTGTCCCCAGAGAAAGGTTCTGGGTAGCTGATATGAGGTTCTTGTGGAGGAGGTTTCCTCTCCACAACTTCTTTGATGTATGTTTTTAAGTTGTCATTTTCTAACTTAAGTGTGTTAAGTCCTTCAGTTAGGAGATCAACTTTATTAGTAAGCGTTTGTATGTGTGAGGCCATTTCAGTTGGGTCCATATTATTTGGGCTTGGTATTTCTGTCAGGCTCACAAGTATGCCTGCAATAAAACAAAGTATGGGTTGGACCACAGCCACTGAAGTAGTAGTATAATGAGTATTTGTAGCGGTTTTGTACAGAGAGCAGTTACATAGACATTACCACAGCGCAATGTGTAATAGCTCAAATGCACAGGTTGCAGTTGATATATGAATAAGGGCTCACGGGTAGGTAAAGGCTGTTGAAGCATTAGCGGGGAGACATTTAAACAGCATCCTGACAGTGAGCTTGAAGTCAGAGGAAAAACAGTAACACGGTGTTAAGCTGATATTATGCGCAAGGTAGAAAAAATAAGCATGGCCAATAAATACATGAAAAGCAAGTAACTCATATGGTTAGTACCTGGTACTCAGAGACAAAAGTCTTCGGTAGAACCGAGTTAACAGGACAGCTCAGGTGCGGCAGTTGTGCTGTGGAGAGGAGAGCTGACAGGCGCTCTGCTTGGCGTGTGACGTCACAGAGGCGGCAGATCCGGTTGCGCTGTGAAGAGAACAGACAGGTAGACTGGCCGATACAGGAATGAGACAGTGCAGCTGAGGAGCTAATCAGGATGCAGCTTAGCTAGTTGCAGACGAACAATACCAAGCAAAGAAGTAAGTGGAATGCTGGTATTTATGGAGATACTGGGAAAATAGTTAAAGGGGCAGTAAGACAGGCATATACATGACAGGCTCCATGCAAGATCTCACCCCGTGGGTTCAAAATGATCACAAGAACAGTGAGCAAACATCCCAGAACCACACGGGGGACATAGTGAATGACCTGCAGAGAGCTGGGACCAATGTAACAAAGGCTACCATCAGTAACACACTACGCCATCAGGGACTCAGATCCTGCAGTGCCAGACGTGTCCCCCTGCTTAAGCCAGTACATGTTCTGGGCCCACCTGAAGTATGCTAGAGAGCATTTGGATGATCCAGAAGTGGATTGGGAGAATGTCATATGGTCAGATTAAACCAAAGTAGAACTGTTTGGTAGAAACACAACTCGTTGTGTTTGGAGGTGAGAGAATGCTGAGTTGTAACCAAAGAACACCATACCTACTGTGAAGCATGGGGTGGCAACATCATGCTTTGCGGCTGTTTCTCTGCAAAGGTAACAGGACGACTGATCCGCGTACATGAGAATGAATGGGGCCATGTATCGTGAGATTTTGAGTGCAAACTCCTTCCATCAGCAAGGGCATTGAAGATGAAACGTGGCTGGGTCTTTCAGCATGACAATGATCCCAAACACACCGCCCGGGCAACAAAGGAGTGGCTTCGTAAGAAGCATTTCAAGATCCTGGAGTGGCCTAGCCAGTCTCCAGATCTCAACCCCATAGAAAAACTTTGGAGGGAGTTGAAAGTCCGTGTTGCCCAGCGACAGCCTCAAAACATTACTGCTCTAGAGGAGATCTGCATTCAGGAATGGGGCAACATACCAGCAACAGTGTGTGACAACCTTGTGAAGACTTACAGAAAACGTTTGACCTCTGTCATTGCCAACAAAGGATATATAACAAACAGTGACGTGCAGTGACGTCAGAGACTGGTGAGGCAGTGGCTAGGATACGCCTTCATTCTTTAGATATCCTTTGTTGAAGAAATAGCAATGCACATGGGTGAGCCAATCACATGAGGTATCTATGTGCAGCCACCAATCAGCAGCTACTGAGCATATTTAGATATGATTTTCAACAAAGGACATCAAAAGAATGAAGACAATTAGATATTAGATGTAAATTGGAAAGTTATTTAAATTTGCATATGGGTTTCATATGGGTTTCATAACAAAGTATTGAGATGAACTTTTGATATTGACCAAATACTTATTTTCCACCATAATATGCAAATAAATTATTTCCAAATCAGACAATGTGATTGTCTGGATTTGTTTCCACATTTTGTCTCTCATAGTTGAGGTATACCTATGATGAAAATTACAGGCCTCTCTCATCTTCTTAAGTGGGAGAACTTGCACAATTGGTGGCTGACTAAATACTTTTTTGCCCCACTGTATCTTTCAGGAATCCCTGAATATCCCTTGACAAGTATATATATATATATTTTTTAGAAGACATCCCAAAGTATTGATCTAGGCCCATTTTGGTATATTTCATGCCACCATTTCACCGTCAAAAGCCAAAAGCGATCAAATACAAAAAATCGTTCACTTTTTCACATTTTTTTTCACAAACTTTCGGTTTCTCACTGAAATTATTTACAAACAACTTGTGCAATTATGGCATAAATGGTTGTAAATGCTTCTCTGGGATCCCCTTTGTTCAGAAATAGCAGACATATATGGCTTTGACGTTGCTTTTTGGTAATTAGAAGGCTGCTAAATGCCACTGTGCACATATGTGTATTATGCCCAGCAGTGAAGGGGTTAATTAGGGAGCATGTAGGGAGCTTTTTGGGGTAATTTTAGCTTTAGTGTAGTAAACAACCCAAAGTATTGATCTAGGTCCATTTTGGTATATTTCATGCTACCATTTCGCCGCCAAATACGTTCAAATAAAAAAAAAACTTTAAATTTTTCACAATTTTAGGTTTCTTACTGAAATCATTTACAAACAGCTTGTGCAATTATGGCACAAATGGGTGTAAATTTTTCTCTGGGGTCCCCTTTGTTCAGAAATAGCAGACATATATGGCTTTGGCATTGCTTTTTGGTAATTAGAAGGATGCTAAATGCCGTTTCGCACCACACGTGTATTATGCCCAGCAGTGCAGGGGTTAATTAGGGAGCTTTTAGGGAACTTGTAGGGTTAATTTTAGCTTTAGTGTAGTGTAGTAGACAACCCAAAGTATTGATCTAGGCCCATTTTGGTATATTTCATGCCACCATTTCACCGCCAAATGCGATCAAATAAAAAAAAAAAGTTTCCTTTTTCAAAACCTTCAGGTTTCTCACTAAAATTATTTACAAACAGCTTGTGCAATTATGGCACAAATGGTTGTAAATGCTTCTCTGGGATCCCCTTTGTTCAGAAATAGCAGACTTATATGGCTTTGGCGTTGCTTTTTGATAATTAGAAGGCCGCTAAATGCTGCTGCGCATCACACGTGTATTATGGCTAACAGTAAAGGGGTTAATTAGGTAGCTTCAACAGAAAAGGAGGTGTGTTACAGATGCTAAACACTCTCACTCTAATATGCTAACCCTAAGGTCGGGATATCTCCTAAATCCGGCCCAAAAAAGAAAAACTAGAAAAGACAGAGTGAGGGTAGCGCTAACAAAGCTTAGAGTGTGGTCTATTGTAATGTGCCAATGTGATGGAGGCAGTGCTCTGTAATCACAGATTGAAATAGTGTGTGATGTAACAGGGAGTTGGAAAATGGTATACTAAACCTTAAAGAGACTATATGTAATAGTACACCAAGTTTAATAAAAGCAATGATTATTTAATTGTATATAAAAAATAATAATTACATAAATAAAATACAGATGAAGATAATAGATGAAGATAATAGAAGGTGCCGGCACCGATGTCGGGGTTAAAAATATAATAAACAGTAATATGTTGCAAGTAGAACTTGATAATACATAAGAAACAGGTGGATATATTGTTAGATACAATTAGTATCGTAAGAACAGTCTCTGACATAAAGTATCCAGTGGGTCTATTTTAGTGGGAAAAAAGTATAACAAACAATGGTTCCCAATTTTACCGTTTTAGTGTATCTATATACCGTCCTCAAGTAGATAAAACAGAGCTGTTAGTAGCCGTAGAGGAAAATATGGAAAGAACCGCTCCTGCGGTGGTGTCCAATACTTTGTTGGTAACAGGCGATGTAGTTATTGTATTCCAATTTCAAGATGTAAAATCCCACTTTAACTGGATATCCTGTATGTTGCCGGAAATGTTTTACAGGTAAGTCTTGGGGCCGGGGTAGTTGCTGGCAGCCGTGACTGAGCTCTCTGGGCTGTACCTCCAGGTCCTATTACCTGTTCACTTATTTAATAAAATAAACATAAAACCTAGTAAAGTTTTTTTCTGCAAATAGATATAGTACAATTAAGTTAAAAAATAAATAATCATACAGATAAAGTTATTTAAAACTTGTAATGGCCATAATGTAAATATGGAATCTCTTGATCTCTATATATTGATCTCTATATATACAAATAAATTTAGCTCTAAATTAGTTTATGCTCCTATAATCTAAGGCAGCCGTCTCTCAGATATCAATTCGTTTTTTGCCCAACACTTTCCTAATGAAATCTGTGATAATTTAATCACCGTTTTTTCTTCACACTTTTAGATAATAGTTTAAGATATATAATAGGAATATCTTATATATACTCTTTGAATGGAACATTTTTAGTTATAATATCAACACCACCTCTTATTCTCCAAATATGTTTTTTTCTTTTTTTCTTTTTTTCCCCTTTTTTTTTTTTATCATCTTATAAACAAAATCGACTACAGTATTTCAAAAGTACACCCATACATTTTTAACATATTTGGCACATTATCCTATGGTCTGGAATAAAATATACCATCATCTATATTATATATTCATATCTTAATACATTGTCATCATATTTTTTATTTAAGTCACTCACATAATGAGAAAGTACAATATCATAATCGATAAATGCTTTTTAAATTCTAATAACCTATTCTCTTCTCTTCTATCTGACTAACATGACCTCTTGTTTTTTTAGAATCTTTTATTTGCATTATGATTAGTACACCTAGTTAAGTTGAAATACTATTGATTTCTTTTAATAATCAAAGTTTTATTTTATTTTATTTTTAACTCAGAACTTACTTTGTAATAACATGTTTATTCTATAGCATTGTAAAATATATTTATAATTGTAATATAACTTTGCTGTTTAGAACACATCAACTCTCCTATATTGTCAAATTGCTACAAAAACTGTTCACTAATCAATGTCTAACAGACAGATGATTCACGACTACAACACACCCTGTGGGAGTCAAATTTGGACCTATCACGAACCACATGAGGATATTTAAATCTACACAACACCACGATGAGCATCTTGATAAAGGCCACCCGGCTGAAACGCGTAGATTTGCTCATCTGTCCACTATCTACTCATTTTTCCTTCAGAGAATTCGGTTCTAGTAGGTGAGGTGCATTAAAGCTGTCTTTAAATAAAGCGGTGTATACATGTGCGTAATTCCTCACCCAGGATCTATTTACCGAGTTCTCACTGAGTCTATCTGATACAACGGATTCCAGTCATAGTATCCCACACGTCAGAACAGGTAATAGGACCTGGAGGTACAGCCCAGAGAGCTCAGTCACGGCTGCCAGCAACTACCCCGGCCCCAAGACTTACCTGTAAAACATTTCCGGCAACATACAGGATATCCAGTTAAAGTGGGATTTTACATCTTGAAATTGGAATACAATAACTACATCGCCTGTTACCAACAAAGTATTGGACACCACCGCAGGAGCGGTTCTTTCCATATTTTCCTCTACGGCTACTAACAGCTCTGTTTTATCTACTTGAGGACGGTATATAGATACACTAAAACGGTAAAATTGGGAACCATTGTTTGTTATACTTTTTTCCCACTAAAATAGACCCACTGGATACTTTATGTCAGAGACTGTTCTTACGATACTAATTGTATCTAACAATATATCCACCTGTTTCTTATGTATTATCAAGTTCTACTTGCAACATATTACTGTTTATTATATTTTTAACCCCGACATCGGTGCCGGCACCTTCTATTATCTTCATCTATTATCTTCATCTGTATTTTATTTATGTAATTATTATTTTTTATATACAATTAAATAATCATTGCTTTTATAAGACTTGGTGTACTATTACATATAGTCTCTTTAAGGTTTAGTATACCATTTTCCAACTCCCTGTTACATCACACACTATTTCAATCTGTGATTACAGAGCACTGCCTCCATCACATTGGCACATTACAATAGACCACACTCTAAGCTTTGTTAGCGCTACCCTCACTCTGTCTTTTCTAGTTAATTAGGTAGCTTGTAGGGAGTTTGCAGGGTTAATTTTAGCTTTAGTGAAGAGATCAGCCTCCCAACTGAAACATCAGACCATCTGATCCCTCCCAAACAGCTCTCTTCCTCCCCACACCCCACAATTGTTCCCGCCATCTTAAGTACTGGCAGAAAGTCTGCCAGTACTAAAATAAAAGGTATATTTGTTTTTTTTGGTTGTTTTTTTTATAGCATATTTACATATGCTGCTGTGTAGAATCCCCCCTTAGCCCCCAATCTCACGGATCCCCCATCAAACAGTTCTCTAACCCTCCCCCTCTAGCCTAATGGGTGCCATCTTGGGTACTGGCAGCTGTCTGCCAGTACCCAGTTTATTAAAAAAAAAATATGCTTTAATTTTTTGCCCTTTTCTGTAGTGTAGCTACCCCTTCATCCCCCCTCCTCCCAGAACCCTTCGATTGCTTTATAAATTAAAATTCCCCCCCTTTTCTCCCAATTTTTTATTCAATTTTTCTGTAGTGTAGCGATTCCCACCCGCTCCCGCCCCGTGCACGCGCCCGCCCGCCCCACCCCATGCACGCGCACACGTCCGTGCGCCCCCGGGCACTTCAGCCTCCGATCCTGCCCCCTCCACATGATCACAGGCCCATTGCAGGCCGCCCACCCGCCTCCCTGCTTTGCTCCCACCCACCAACGACGCTCAGGTGTAGAGAGGGCCACAGAGTGGCTCTCTCTGCATCGGAGGCTTGTAAAGGGGTATTGCAGGATGCCTCCATATCGAGGCATCACTGCAATACCCTCAGAGCTGCTGGAAGCGATTGCGATTGCTTCCAGCACTCTGTTAGACAACTGACCTACAAGGTACGTCTATTATCATTAACTGCTTGTTAATGCATGAGGTACCTGGTATGTCAGTTGCATACCCCCCAACTGTCCCGATTTTCGCAGTCTGTCCTCCTGTCCCGGGTTGCTAGCCATCTGTCCCGATTTGCCCCAGGCATTTTACAAAAAAATATATTATTTTTTTTTTAAATTCTGTTGGGCCCATACTCAGAAGCAGCTGGCTTTGCTCTCACAGGGTTAGATACCTGTTATATTCCCTGTGGAAAAGGAATGGTGTGTGGGTTAAGCAGGAGTAAGAAGGCTGTATACACTCTAACCACGGGTAATGGTGACCTCTCTAACCTACCTCTGGTAGTGATGATGTCTAACCCCTGGTGATAATACTAGCATGCCTTCAGTTTTATACAATGAGCAGTGCTAATACCAGGGTAACGAACAGTGGCAGCCGCAGACTGCCAGCTAATGTGCTTGCCATCCTCAGGACCTCATACAAATACCCATATATGATGTAGTGCGTGTGTCTATCTGTATCCATAACTGTGTGTCTGTGTATCTGTATGTATAAGTTTATGCTATGTAGTGTGTGTGTGTGTGTCTGCATGTATAAAAGTAAGCTATGTAGTGTGTGTATGTGTATCAGCATGTATAAGTGTGTATCTGCATGTATAAGTATATGCTATGTAGTGTGTGTGTGTCTGCATGTATAAGTGTATACTATGTAGTGTCTGTGTATCTGCATGTATAAGTGTATGCTATGTAATGTGTGTGTATCTGCATGTATAAGTGTATGCTATGTAGTGTGTGTGTATCTGCATGTATAAGTGTATGCTATGTAGTGTGTGTGTATCTGCATGTATAAGTGTATGCTATGTAGTGTGTGTGTGTATCTTCATGTGTAAGTGTATGCTATGTAGTGTGTGTGTATCTGTATGTATAAGTGTATGCTATGTAGTGTGTGTGTATCTGCATGTGTAAGTGTATGCTATGTAGTGTGTGTGTGTGTATCTGTATGTATAAGTGTATGCTATGTAGTGTGTGTGTATCTGCATGTATAAGTATATGCTATGTAGTGTGTGTGTGTATCTGCATGTGTAAGTGTATGCTATGTAGTGTGTGTGTGTGTATCTGCATGTGTAAGTGTATGCTATGTAGTGTGTGTGTGTGTATCTGCATGTATGAGTGTATACTATGTAGTATGTGTGTTTATCCGCATGTATAAGTGTATACTATGTAGTGTGTGTGTATCTGCCTGTATAAGTGTATGCTATGTAGTGTGTGTGTATCTGCATGTATGAGTGTATACTATGTAGTATGTGTGTGTATCCGCATGTATAAGTGTATGCTATGTAGTGTGTGTGTATCTGCATGTATAAGTGTATGCTATGTAGTGTCTGTGTATCTGCATGTGTACGTGTATACTATGTAGTGTGTGTGTATCTGCATGTGTAAGTGTATACTATGTAGTGTGTGTGTATCTGCATGTATAAGTGTATGCTATGTAGTGTGTGTGTATCTGCATGTATAAGTGTATGCTATGTAGTGTGTGTGTATCTTCATGTGTAAGTGTATGCGATGTAGTGTGTGTGTATCTGCATGTGTAAGTGTATGCGATGTAGTGTGTGTGTATCTGTATGTATAAGTATATGTGCGTGTATCTGCATGTATAAGTGTATGCTATGTAGTGTATGTGTGTGTATCTGCATGTATAAGTGTATGCTATGTAGTGTGTGTGTATCTGCATGTATAAGTGTATGCTATGTAGTGTGTGTGTGTATCTGCATGTGTAAGTGTATGCTATGTAGTGTGTGTGTATCTGCATGTGTAAGTGTATGCTATGTAGTGTGTGTGTATCTGCATGTGTAAGCGTATACTATGTAGTGTGTGTATCTGCATGTGTAAGTGTATGCTATGTAGTGTGTGTGTGTGTATCTGCATGTGTAAGTGTATGCGATGTAGTGTGTGTGTGTATCTGCATGTATAAGTGTATGCTATGTAGTGTATGTGTGTGTATCTGCATGTATAAGTGTATGCTATGTAGTGTGTGTGTATCTGCATGTATAAGTGTATGCTATGTAGTGTGTGTGTGTATCTGCATGTGTAAGTGTATGCTATGTAGTGTGTGTGTATCTGCATGTGTATGTCTAAGCTATGTAGTGTGTGTATGTATCTGCATGTGTAAGTGTATGCTATGTAGTGTGTGTGTATCTGCATGTATAAGTGTATGCTATGTAGAGTGTGTGTGTATCTGCATGTGTAAGTGTATGCTATGTAGTGTGTGTGTATCTGCATGTGTAAGTGTATGCTATGTAGTGTGTGTGTATCTGCATGTATAAGTGTATGCTATGTAGTGTGTGTGTATCTGCATGTATAAGTGTATGCTATGTAGTGTATGTGTATCTGCCTGTATAAGTGTATGCTATGTAGTGTGTGTGTATCTGCATGTGTAAGTGTATGCTATGTAGTGTGTGTGTATCTGCATGTATAAGTGTATGCTATGTAGTGTTTGTGTATCTGCATGTATAAGTGTATGCTATGTAGTGTATGTGTATCTGCCTGTATAAGTGTATGCTATGTAGTGTATGTGTATGTATCTGCATGTGTAAGTGTATGCTATGTAGTGTGTGTGTATCTGCATGTGTAAGTGTATACTTTGTAGTGTGTGTATCTGCATGTGTAAGTGTATGCTATGTAGTGTGTGTGTGTATCTGCATGTGTAAGTGTATGCGATGTAGTGTGTGTGTATCTGTATGTATAAGTATATGTGCGTGTATCTGCATGTATAAGTGTATGCTATGTAGTGTATGTGTGTGTATCTGCATGTATAAGTGTATGCTATGTAGTGTGTGTGTATCTGCATGTGTAAGTGTATGCTATGTAGTGTGTGTGTATCTGCATGTGTAAGTGTATGCTATGTAGTGTGTGTGTATCTGCATGTGTAAGTGTATACTAGGTAGTGTGTGTATATGCATGTGTAAGTGTATGCTATGTAGTGTGTGTGTGTGTGTATCTGCATGTGTAAGTGTATGCGATGTAGTGTGTGTGTATCTGCATGTATAAGTGTATGCTATGTAGTGTATGTGTGTGTATCTGCATGTATAAGTGTATGCTATGTAGTGTGTGTGTATCTGCATGTATAAGTGTATGCTATGTAGTGTGTGTGTGTATCTGCATGTGTAAGTGTATGCTATGTAGTGTGTGTGTATCTGCATGTGTATGTGTAAGCTATGTAGTGTGTGTATGTATCTGCATGTGTAAGTGTATGCTATGTAGTGTGTGTGTATCTGCATCTATAAGTGTATGCTATGTAGAGTGTGTGTGTATCTGCATGTGTAAGTGTATGCTATGTAGTGTGTGTGTGTATCTGCATGTGTAAGTGCATGCTATGTAGTGTGTGTGTATCTGCATGTATAAGTGTATGCTATGTAGTGTGTGTGTATCTGCATGTATAAGTGTATGCTATGTAGTGTATGTGTATCTGCCTGTATAAGTGTATGCTATGTAGTGTGTGTGTATCTGCATGTATAAGTGTATGCTATGTAGTGTGTGTGTGTATCTGCATGTGTAAGTGTATGCTATGTAGTGTGTGTGTATCTGCATGTGTAAGTGTATGCTATGTAGTGTGTGTGTATCTGCATGTGTAAGTGTATACTATGTAGTGTGTGTATCTGCATGTGTAAGTGTATGCTATGTAGTGTGTGTGTGTGTGTATCTGCATGTGTAAGTGTATGCGATGTAGTGTGTGTGTATCTGCATGTATAAGTGTATGCTATGTAGTGTATGTGTGTGTATCTGCATGTATAAGTGTATGCTATGTAGTGTGTGTGTATCTGCATGTATAAGTGTATGCTATGTAGTGTGTGTGTGTATCTGCATGTGTAAGTGTATGCTATGTAGTGTGTGTGTATCTGCATGTGTATGTGTAAGCTATGTAGTGTGTGTATGTATCTGCATGTGTAAGTGTATGCTATGTAGTGTGTGTGTATCTGCATGTATAAGTGTATGCTATGTAGAGTGTGTGTGTATCTGCATGTGTAAGTGTATGCTATGTAGTGTGTGTGTATCTGCATGTGTAAGTGCATGCTATGTAGTGTGTGTGTATCTGCATGTATAAGTGTATGCTATGTAGTGTGTGTGTATCTGCATGTATAAGTGTATGCTATGTAGTGTATGTGTATCTGCCTGTATAAGTGTATGCTATGTAGTGTGTGTGTATCTGCATGTGTAAGTGTATGCTATGTAGTGTGTGTGTATCTGCATGTATAAGTGTATGCTATGTAGTGTGTGTGTATCTGCATGTATAAGTGTATGCTATGTAGTGTATGTGTATCTGCCTGTATAAATGTATGCTATGTAGTGTGTGTGTATCTGCATGTGTAAGTGTATGCTTTGTAGTGTGTGTGTATCTGCATGTGTAAGTGTATGCTATGTAGTGTGTGTGTGTATCTGCATGTATAAGTGTATACTATGTAGTGTGTGTGTGTGTATCTGCATGTATAAGTGTATGCTATGTAGTGTATGTGTATCTGCCTGTATAAGTGTATGCTATGTAGTGTGTGTGTGTGTATCTGAATGTGTAAGTGTATGCTATGTAGTGTGTGTGTATCTGCATGTGTAAGTGTATACTATGTATTGTGTGTGTGTATCTGCATGTATAAGTGTATGCTATGTAGTGTGTGTGTATCTGCATGTGTAAGTGTATACTATGTAGTGTGTGTGTGTATCTGCATGTATAAGTGTATGCTATGTAGTTTGTGTGTATCTGCATGTGTAAGTGTATGCTATGTAGTGTGCTACTGTGCATTTTTGCTGACGTTAAAGGCCAGAATTTAGATTATTAATGGGCAATGCAGAGAGCAGTTTTAAAGAATTTATTATTAAATGTCCAATTAAGATAAAAATATTTAGCAATGTCTCTGCAAAGGTTAATTAAATACAGCGCTCACATAGCCATGCCAGTGGTTTGAGCTTGTGTTTGATTTGCTGCCGAAGTGTATTAAAATCTATGACTTTATTTAGAATTTTATTTATATTTCTTTGGTCTTATGATTTTTTAAGCCCCGCCCACCAGATTTTTTTTTTGGGGGGGGGGGTGTCCCTCTTTTGAATTTTGAAATGTTGGGAGGTATGCAGTTGTCATTAAGGGGTTAATGTTCATTCACAGTGGTTACCTTATAAGTAACAGTCACAGTGATTACCTTATAAGTGACAGTCACAGTGGTTACCTTATAAGTAACAGTCACAGTGATTACCTTATAAGTGACAGTCACAGTGGTTACCTTATAAGTGACAGTCACAGTGATTACCTTATAAGTGACAGTCATAGTGATTACCTTATAAGTGACAGTCACAGTGGTTACCTTATAAGTAACAGTCACAGTGATTACCTTATAAGTGACAGTCACAGTGGTTACCTTATAAGTAACAGTCACAGTGATTACCTTATAAGTGACAGTCACAGTGGTTACCTTATAAGTGACAGTCACAGTGATTACCTTATAAGTGACAGTCATAGTGATTACCTTATAAGTGACAGTCACAGTGGTTACCTTATAAATGACAGTCATAGTGATTACCTTATAAGTGACAGTCACAGTGGTTACCTTATAAGTGACAGTCATAGTGATTACCTTATAAGTGACAGTCACAGTGGTTACCTTATAAGTAACAGTCACAGTGATTACCTTATAAGTGACAGTCACAGTGGTTACCTTATAAGTAACAGTCACAGTGATTACCTTATAAGTGACAGTCACAGTGGTTACCTTATAAGTGACAGTCACAGTGATTACCTTATAAGTGACAGTCATAGTGATTACCTTATAAGTGACAGTCACAGTGGTTACCTTATAAATGACAATCAGCATAAACTACTGTGACATAGTTGCCAACATTTCAAAAAAAAATTCCAGGGACACTTTGCAGCAGTGCAAGCAAGCGGGTTACTGGAGTATTGATGACCTACTGTTCAACTGCTCCACTCACTCAGTTTGGCAACTATGCTGTGAGTGAACATTAAGAACAAGAAAGCTCAGGCTGTAAAATGTTTCGTTTTCAGAATGATTGTCTATAGGTTGTTTGTTCCATAAAGTTGATGAAAAAAAAAAAAAAGCTTTTGAGTGGAGGTCACATGTCTCCTGTCTAGAGTCAGTGGAGGTCACATGTTTCCTGTCTAGAGTGGAGCTCAAGTCTGCAGCTGGACTACCTTTGAGAAAATCGCTGTACACTGTCACTTTAACTATATAAATAAAGCTAAATGAAATATTACACCTCCTGTTTTTTTTATGATTGGCTGAATTGTAACATATGACTTTCACTTTATGTATTGTGGGATTTGTAGTCCTGCAGTTTTTTTCAGTGTTACCCTAAATTCCTGTACACTACAGGCTGGAGGCTGCAAAACAGTGAGTACATGAGTCATTAGCTATATATAGACTGTAGTACTGTATAATGTGCTGTACTCTGTGTGTGTGTGTCATGTAGTCCTGTGATTAGATATATATAGGTTGTGGTACTGTATAATGTGCTGTAATCTGTGTGTGTGTCATGTAGTCCTGTGATTAGATATATATAGGCTGTGGTACTGTATAATGTGCTGTAATCTGTGTGTGTCATGTAACCCTGTGATTAGATATATATAGGCTGTGGTACTGTATAATGTGCTGTAATCTGTGTGTGTGTGTGTCATGTAGCCCTGTGATTAGATATATATAGGCTGTGGTACTGTATAATGTGCAGTAATCTGTGTGTGTCATGTAGTCCTGTGATTAGATATATATAGGCTGTGGTACTGTATAATGTGCTGTAATCTGTGTGTGTCATGTAGTCCTGTGATTAGATATATATAGGCTGTGGTACTGTATAATGTGCTGTAATCTGTGTGTGTCATGTAGCCCTGTGATTAGATATATATAGGCTGTGGTACTGTATAATGTGCTGTAATCTGTGTGTGTGTCATGTAGCCCTGTGATTAGATATATATAGGCTGTGGTACTGTATAATGTGCTGTAATCTGTGTGTGTCATGTAGTCCTGTGATTAGATATATATAGGTTGTGGTACTGTATAATGTGCTGTAATCTGTGTGTGTCATGTAGCCCTGTGATTAGATATATATAGGCTGTGGTACTGTATAATGTGCTGTAATCTGTGTGTGTCATGTAGTCCTGTGATTAGATATATATAGGCTGTGGTACTGTATAATGTGCTGTAATCTGTGTGTGTCATGTAGTCCTGTGATTAGATATATATAGGCTGTGGTACTGTATAATGTGCTGTAATCTGTGTGTGTCATGTAGCCCTGTGATTAGATATATATAGGCTGTGGTACTGTATAATGTGCTGTAATCTGTGTGTGTCATGTAGCCCTGTGATTAGATATATATAGGCTGTGGTACTGTATAATGTGCTGTAATCTGTGTGTGTCATGTAGCCCTGTGATTAGATATATATAGGCTGTGGTACTGTATAATGTGCTGTAATCTGTGTGTGTCATGTAGTCCTGTGATTAGATATATATAGGCTGTGGTACTGTATAATGTGCTGTAATCTGTGTGTGTGTGTCATGTAGTCCTGTGATTAGATATATATAGGCTGTGGTACTGTATAATGTGCTGTAATCTGTGTGTGTCATGTAGTCCTGTGATTAGATATATATAGGCTGTGGTACTGTATAATGTGCTGTAATCTGTGTGTGTCATGTAGCCATGTGATTAGATATATATAGGTTGTGGTACTGTATAATGTGCTGTAATCTGTGTGTGTGTCATGTAGCCCTGTGATTAGATATATATAGGCTGTGGTACTGTATAATGTGCTGTAATCTGTGTGTGTCATGTAGTCCTGTGATTAGATATATATAGGCTGTGGTACTGTATAATGTGCTGTAATCTGTGTGTGTGTAATGTAACCCTGTGATTAGATATATATAGGCTGTGGTACTGTATAATGTGCTGTAATCTGTGTGTGTGTCATGTAGTCCTGTGATTAGATATATATAGGTTGTGGTACTGTATAATGTGCTGTAATCTGTGTGTGTGTCATGTAGCCCTGTGATTAGATATATATAGGCTGTGGTACTGTATAATGTACTGTAATCTGTGTGTGTGTCATGTAGCCCTGTGATTAGATATATATAGGCTGTGGTACTGTATAATGTGCTGTAATCTGTGTGTGTCATGTAGCCCTGTGATTAGATATATATAGGCTGTGGTACTGTATAATGTGCTGTAATATGTGTGTGTGTCATGTAGTCCTGTGATTAGATATATATAGGCTGTGGTACTGTATAATGTGCTGTAATCTGTGTGTGTCATGTAGCCCTGTGATTAGATATATATAGGCTGTGGTACTGTATAATGTGTTGTAATCTGTGTGTGTCATGTAGCCCTGTGATTAGATATATAGGCTGTGGTACTGTATAATGTGCTGTAATCTGTGTGTGTCATGTAGCCCTGTGATTAGATATATATAGGCTGTGGTACTGTATAATGTGCTGTAATCTGTGTGTGTGTCATGTAGTCCTGTGATTAGATATATATATGCTGTGGTACTGTATAATGTGCTGTAATCTGTGTGTGTGTCATGTAGCCCTGTGATTAGATATATATAGGCTGTGGTACTGTATAATGTGTTGTAATCTGTGTGTGTCATGTAGCCCTGTGATTAGATATATAGGCTGTGGTACTGTATAATGTGTTGTAATCTGTGTGTGTCATGTAGCCCTGTGATTAGATATATATAGGCTGTGGTACTGTATAATGTGCTGTAATCTGTGTGTGTGTCATGTAGTCCTGTGATTAGATATATATAGGCTGTGGTACTGTATAATGTGCTGTAATCTGTGTGTGTGTCATGTAGTCCTGTGATTAGATATATATAGGCTGTGGTACTGTACAATGTGCTGTAATCTGTGTGTGTGTCATGAAGTCCTTTGATTAGATATATATAGGCTTTGGTACTGTATAATGTGCTGTAATCTGTGTGTGTGTGTCATTTAGTCCTGTGATTAGATATATATAGGCTGTGGTACTGTATAATGTGCTGTAATCTGTGTGTGTGTCATGTAGTCCTGTGATTAGATATATATAGGCTGTGGTACTGTATAATGTGCTGTAATCTGTGTGTGTGTGTGTCATTTAGTCCTGTGATTAGATATATATAGGCCGTGGTACTGTATAATGTCCTGTAGTCTGTGTGTGTCATTTAGTCCTGTGATTAGATATATATAGGCTGTGGTACTGTATAATGTGCTGTAATCTGTGTGTGTGTCATGTAGTCCTGTGATTAGATATATATAGGTTGTGGTACTGTATAATGTGCTGTAATCTGTGTGTGTGTCATGTAGCCCTGTGATTAGATATATATAGACTGTGGTACTGTATAATGTGCTGTAATCTGTGTGTGTGTGTCATGTAGCCCTGTGATTAGATATATATAGGCTGTAGTACTGTATAATGTGCTGTAATCTGTGTGTGTGTCATGTAGCCCTGTGATTAGATATATATAGGCTGTGGTACTGTATAATGTGCTGTAATCTGTGTGTGTGTCATGTAGTCCTGTGATTAGATATATATAGGCTATAGTACTGTATAATGTACTGTAATCTGTGTGTGTGTATCATGTAGTCCTGTGATTACATATATATAGGCTGTGGTACTGTATAATGTGCTGTAATCTGTGTGTGTCATGTAGCCCTGTGATTAGATATATATAGGCTGTGGTACTGTATAATGTGCTGTAATCTGTGTGTGTATAATGTAGCCCTGTGATTAGATATATATAGGCTGTGGTACTGTATAATGTGCTGTAACCTGTGTGTGTCATGCAGCCCTGTAATTAGATAGATATATATAGGCTGTGGTACTGTATAATGTGCTGTAATCTGTGTGTGTGTGTGTCATGTAGCCCTGTGATTAGATATATATATATATATAGGCTGTGGTACTGTATTATGTGCTGTAATCTATGTGTGTGTCATGTAGCCCTGTGATTAGATATATATAGGCTGCGGTACTGTATAATGTGCTGTAATCTGTGTGTGTGTCATGTAGTCCTGTAATTAGATATATATATGCTGTGGTACTGTATAATGTGCTGCAATCTGTGTGTGTCATGTAGCCCTGTGATTAGATATATATAGGCTGTGGTACTGTATAATGTGCTGTAATCTGTGTGTGTGTCATGTAGCCCTGTGATTAGATATATATAGGCTGTGGTACTGTATAATGTGCTGTAATCTGTGTGTGTGTCATGTAGCCCTGTAATTAGCTATAATAGGCTGTGGTACTGTATAATGTACTGTAATCTGTGTGTGTGTCATGTAGCCCTGTGATTAGATATATATAGGCTGTGGTACAGTATAATGTGCTGTAATCTGTGTGTATATCATTTAGTCCTGTGATTAGATATATATAGGCTGTGGTACTGTATAATGTACTGTAATCTGTGTGTGTGTGTGTGTGTCATGTAGCCCTGTGATTAGATATATATAGGCTGTGGTACTGTATAATGTGCTGTAATCTGTGTGTGTCATGTAGTCCTGTGATTAGATATATATATAGGCTGTGGTACTGTATATTGTGCTGTAATCTGTGTGTGTGTGTCATGTAGCCCTGTGATTATATATATATATATATATATATATATATATATATATATATATATATATATATGCTGTAGTACTGTATATTGTGCTGTAATCTGTGTGTGTGTGTGTCATGTAGTTCTGTGATTAGATATATATAGGATGTGCTACTGTATAATGTGCTGTAATCTGTGTGTGTGTATCATGTAGCCCTGTGATTAGATATATATAGGCTGTGGTACTGTATATTGTGCTGTAATCTGTGTGTGTGTGTCATGTAGCCCTGTGATTATATATATATAGGCTGTAGTACTGTATAATGTGCTGTAATCTGTGTGTGTGTGTGTCATGTAGCCCTGTGGTTATATATATATATAGGCTGTAGTACTGTATAATGTGCTGTAATCTGTGTGTGTCATGTAGCCCTGTGATTAGATAGAGAGATATATATATATACAGGTTTGGGTAAAAGCCGGATCCTACCGGATCCATGCCTAATTTAGACAAATATACACAAATTTGTTTTCCACACAAACATATCCAGACACTTCTGTATGCAACAACATTTTACTCAAAAACATCTGGGTCCTTTCAGAACCAGCACTTTTTTACAGAGAAAAAGCCGGATCCATGCCTACTTTAGACAAATACACACAAATGTAATTGTTTTCCATACAAACACATCCAGACACTTCTGGATCCAACAACATTTTATTGCAAAACATTTGGGTCCTTTCAGAACCAGCACTTTTTTACAGAAAAACAGCCGGATCCTGCCGGATCCATGCCTAATTTCGACAGATACACACACATTTTAAGTGTTTTCCACACAATTACATCCAGACACTACTGGATCCAACAACATTTTACTCAAAAACATATGGGTCCTTTAAGAACCAACACTTTTTTACAGAAAAACAGCCGGATCCATGCCTAATTTCGACAGATACACAAACATTTAAATGTTTTCCATACAAACACATCCAGACACTACTGGATCCAACAACATTTTACTCAAAAACATTTGGGTCCTTTCAGAACCAGCACTTTTTTACAGAGAAAAAGCTGGATCCATGCCTACTTTAGACAAATACACACAAATGTAATTGTTTTCCACACAAACCTATCCAGACACTTCTGTATCCAACAACATTTTACTGCAAAACATTTGTGTCCTTTCAGAACCAGCACTTTTTTACAGAAAAAAAGTCGGATCCTACCGGATCCATGCCTAATTTAAACAGATACACACAAATTTAATTGTTTTCCACACAAACACATCCAGACACTTCTGGATCCAACAACATTTTACTCAAAACATTTGGGTCCTTTCAGAACCAACACTTTTTACAGAAAAACAGCCGGATCCTGCCGGATCCATGCCTAATTTAGACAAATACACACAAATGTAATTGTTTTCCAGACAAACACATCCAGACTCTTCTGGATCCAACAACAATTTACTCAAACATTTGGGTCCTTTTAGAACCAGCACTTTTTTTACAGAAAAACAGCCGGATTCTGTCGGATCCATGCCTAATTTAGACAAATATACACACATTTGTTTTCCACACAAACCTATCCAGACACTTCTGTATCCAACAACATTTTACTGCAAAACATTTGTGTCCTTTCAGAACCAGCACTTTTTTACAGAAAAAAGTCGGATCCTACCGGATCCATGCCTAATTTAAACAGATACACACAAATTTAAGTGTTTTCCACACAAACACATCCAGACACTTCTGTATCCAACAACATTTTACAGAAAAACATCTGGGTCTTTTCAGAATCAACACTTTTTTACAGAAAAACAGCCGGTTCCTGCCAGATCCATGCTTAATTTAAATAGATACACACAAATTTAATTGTTTTCCACACAAACACATCCAGACACTTATGGATCCATAAATATTTTACACAAAAACGTTTTGGTTCTTTCAGAACCAACACTTCTTTTCCGAAAAACAGACAGATCCTGCTGGATCAATGCCTAATTTAGATAGATATACACAAATGTAAGTGTTTTCCACACAAACACATCCAGACACTTCTGTATCCTTCAATATTTTACACCAAAATATCTGTGTCCTTTTAGAACCAATACTTTTTTTTGCTTCAAAACAACCGGATCCTGCCAGATTCATGTCTAATTTAGACAGATATCCTCAAATTTAAATATTTGCTATACAAACACTTCCAGACACTTCTGGATCCAATAATATTTTTTACAGAAAAACCGCCGTATCCTGACGGATCCATGCCTAATTTAGGCAGATATACACAAATGTGTTTTCCACACAAGTACATCTAGAAACTTGTGGATCCAGCAATATTTTACAAAAAAACATATGGTCCTTTTAAGAACCAACACTTTTTTACACAAAAACAGACAGATCCTGCCGGATCTGTGTCTAATTTAGACAGATATACACAAATGTAAGTGTTTTCCACACAAATATCTCCAGATACTTCTGTATCCAACAACATTTTACTGCAAAACATTTGTGTCCTTTCAGAACCAGCACTTTTTTACAGAAAAAAAGTCGGATCCTACGGGATCCATGCCTAATTTAAACAGATACACACAAATTTAAGTGTTTTCCACACAAACACATCCAGACACTTCTGTATCCAACAACATTTTACTGAAAAACATCTGGGTCTTTTCAGAATCAACACTTTTTTTTTACAGAAAAAAAGTCGGATCCTACCGGATCCATGCCTAATTTAAACAGATACACACAAATTTAAGTGTTTTCCACACAAACACATCCAGACACTTCTGTATCCAACAACATTTTACAGAAAAACATCTGGGTCTTTTCAGAATCAACACTTTTTTACAGAAAAACAGCCGGTTCCTGCCAGATCCATGCTTAATTTAAATAGATACACACAAATTTAATTGTTTTCCACACAAACACATCCAGACACTTATGGATCCATAAATATTTTACACAAAAACGTTTTGGTTCTTTCAGAACCAACACTTCTTTTCCGAAAAACAGACAGATCCTGCTGTATCAATGCCTAATTTAGATAGATATACACAAATGTAAGTGTTTTCCACACAAATACATCTAGAAACTTGTGGATCCAGCAATATTTTACAAAAAAACATATGGTCCTTTTAAGAACCAACACTTTTTTTACACAAAAACAGCCAGATCCTGCCGGATCTGAGTCTAATTTAGACAGATATACACAAATGTAAGTGTTTTCCACACAAATATCTCCAGATACTTCTGATCCATCACTATTTTACCTTTCAGAACAAACAAACATTTTTTACACAAAATAATCTGATCCTACTATATCCATATCTTATTTAGACAGATATACACAAATTTAATTTTTGTCCACACAAACACATCCATCTAGGTCCTTTCAGAACCAACAGTTTTTACAGGAAAACAGCAAAACTGTTGGTTCTAAAAGGACCCAAATGTTTTTGAGTAAAATGTTGTTGGATACAGAAGTGTCCGAATGTGTTTTGTGGAAAACACTTAAATTTGTGTGTATTTGTCTAAATTAGGCATGGATTCAGCAGGATCCGGCTGTTTTTCTGTAAAAAAAGTGTTGGTTCTGAAAGGACCCAAATGTTTTTGAGTAAAATGTTGTTGGATCCAAAAGTGTCTGGATGTGTTTGTATGGAAAACACTTACATTTGTGTGTATTTGTCTAAATTAGGCATGGATCCGGTAGGATCCAGCTGTTTTTCTGTAAAAAAAAGTGTTGTTTCTGAAAGGACCCAAATGTTTTTGTGCAAAATATTGATAGATCCAGAAGTGTCTGAATGTGTTTGTGTGGAAAACACTTAAATGTGTGTGTATCTGTCTAAATTAGGCATGGATCCGGCAGGATCCGGCAGTTTTTTCTGTAAAAAAGTGCTGGTTCTGAAAGGACCCAGATTTTTTTGAGTAAAATGTTGTTGCATACAGAAGTATCTGGATGTGTTTGTGTGGAAAACACTTAAATGTGTGTGTGTGTATCTGTCTAAATTAGGCATGGATCCATTAGGATTCGGCTGTTTTTCTGTAAAAAAGTGCTAGTTCTGAAAGGACCCAAATGTTTTTGAGTAAAATGTTGTTGCATACAGAAGTGTCTGGATATGTTTGTGTGGAAAACAATTACATTTGTGTGTATTTGTCTAAATTAGGCATGGATCCGGCAGGATCCGGCTGTTTTTCTGTAAAAAGTGCTGGTTCTGAAAGGACCCAAATGTTTTGCAATAAAATGTTGTTGGATCCAAAAGTGTCTGGATATGTTTGTGTGGAAAAAAATTATATTTGTGTATATTTGTTTAAATTAGGCATGGATCCGGCAGGATCCGGCTGTTTTTCTGTAAAAACACATAATTTATGTAAGAACTTACCTGATAAATTAATTTCTTTCATATTAGCAAGAGTCCATGAGCTAGTGACGTATGGGATATACATTCCTACCAGGAGGGGCAAAGTTTCCCAAACCTCAAAATGCCTATAAATACACCCCTCACCACACCCACAAATCAGTTTAACGCATAGCCAAGAAGTGGGGTGATAAGACAAAAGTGCGAAAGCATAAAAAATAAGGAATTGGAATAATTGTGCTTTATACAAAAAAATCATAACCACCACAAAAAAGGGTGGGCCTCATGGACTCTTGCTAATATGAAAGAAATTAATTTATCAGGTAAGTTCTTACATAAATTATGTTTTCTTTCATGTAATTAGCAAGAGTCCATGAGCTAGTGACGTATGGGATAATGAATACCCAAGATGTGGATCTTCCACGCAAGAGTCACTAGAGAGGGAGGGATAAAATAAAGACAGCCAATTCCGCTGAAAATAATCCACACCCAAAATAAAGTTTAAATCTTATAATGAAAAAAACTGAAATTATAAGCAGAAGAATCATACTGAAACAGCTGCCTGAAGTACTTTTCTACCAAAAACTGCTTCAGAAGAAGAAAACACATCAAAATGGTAGAATTTAGAAAAAATATGCAAAGAAGACCAAGTTGCTGCTTTGCAAATCTGATCACCCGAAGCTTCATTCCTAAATGCCCAGGAAGTAGAAACTGACCTAGTAGAATGAGCTGTAATCCTTTGAGGCGGAGTTTTACCCGACTCGACATAAGCATGATGAATCAAAGACTTTAACCAAGACGCCAAAGAAATGGCAGAGGCCTTCTGACCTTTCCTAGAACCGGAAAAGATAACAAAATAGACTAGAAGTTTTTCGGAAAATTTTAGTAGCTTCAACATAATATTTCAAAGCTCTAACTACATCCAAAGAATGCAATGATCTTTCCTTAGGATTCTTAGAATTAGGACACAATGAAGGAACCACAATTTCTCTACTAATGTTGTTAGAATGCACAACCTTAGGAAAAAATTGAAAAGAAGTTCGCAACACCGCCTTATCCTGATGAAAAATCAGAAAAGGAGACTCACAAGAAAGAGCAGATAAATCAGAAACTCTTCTAGCAGAAGAGATGGCCAAAAGAAACAAAAACTTTCCAAGAAAGTAATTTAATGTCCAGCAAATGCATAGGTTCAAACGGAGGAGCTTGAAGAGCCCCCAGAACCAAATTCAAACTCCAAGGAGGAGAAATTGACTTAATAACAGGCTTTATACGAACCAAAGCTTGTACAAAACAATGAATAACAGGAAGACTAGTAATCTTTTTGTGAAAAAGAACAGAAAGAGCAGAGATTTGTCCTTCAAGGAACTTGCAGACAAACCTTTATCCAAACCATCCTGAAGAAACTGTAAAAGTCTAGGAATTCTAAAAGAATGCCAAGAAAAATGGTGAGAAAAACACCAAGAAATGTAAAACTTCCAGACTCGATAATATATCTTCCTAGATACAGATTTACGAGCCTGTAACATAGTATTAATCAGAGAGTCAGAGAAACCTCTATGACTGAGAATCAAGCGTTCAATCTCTATACCTTCAAATTTAAGGATTTGAGATCCTGATGGAAAAAAGGACCTTGTGATAGAAGGTCTGGTCTTAACGGAAGAGTCCATGGTTGGCAAGTGGCCATCCGGACAAGATCCGCATACCAAAACCTGTGAGGCCATGCTGGAACCACCAGCAGAACAGACGAGCAAACCTTAGAATCTTGGAAATTACTCTTGGAAGAAGAACTAGAGGTGGAAAGATATAGGCAGGATGATACTTCCAAGGAAGTGACAATGCATCCACTGCCTCCACCTGAGAACCCCTGGATCTGGACAGATACCTGGGAAGCTTCTTGTTTAGATGAGAAGCCATAAGATCTATTTCTGGAAGTCCCCACATTTGAACAATCTGAAGAAATACCTCTGGGTGAAGAGACCATTCGCCCGGATGTAACATTTGGTGACTGAGATAATCCGCTTCCCAATTGTCTATACCTGGGATATGAACCACAGAAATTAGACAGGAGCTGGATTCCGCCCAAACCAGAATTCGAGATACTTCTTTCATAGCCAGAGGACTGTGAGTCCCTCCTTGATGATTGACATATGCCACAGTTGTGACATTGTCCGTCTGAAAACAAATGAACGACTCTCTCTTTAGAAGAGACCATGACTGAAGAGCTCTGAAAATTGCACGGAGTTCCAAAATATTGATTGGTAATCTCACCTCCTGAGATTCCCAAACCCCTTGTGCTGTCAGAGACCCCCAAACAGCTCCCCAACCTGTCAGACTTGCATCTGTTGAAATCTCAGTCCAGGTTGGAAGAACAAAAGAAGCCCCCTGAATTAAACGATTGTGGTCTGTCCACCATGTCAGAAAGTGTCGAACAATCGTTTTAAATATATTAATTGAGATATCTTTGTATAATCCCTGCACCACTGGTTCAGCATACAGAGCTGAAGAGGTCGCATGTGAAAACGAGCAAAGGGAACCGCGTCCAATGCAGCAGTCATAAGACCTAGAATTTCCATGCATAAGGCTACCGAAGGGAAAGATTGAGACTGAAGGTTTCGACAAGCTGAAACCAATTTCAGACGTCTCTTGTCCGTCAGACAGAGTCAAGGACACTGAATCTATCAGGAAACCTAAAAAGGTTACCCTTGTCTGAGGAATCAACAAACTTTTTGGTAAATTGATCCTCCAACCATATTCTAGAAGAAACAACACTCATAAAAGACTGGAAAGGTTCTTTCTAGTGAAAATGAGCAAAGGGAATTGAATCCAATGCCGTGGCCATAAGACCTAAAACTTCTATGCATATATAGCAACTGAAGGAAATAATAGAGACATAAGGTACCGACAGACGGAACCCAATAGAATTATCCCTTGTCTGATAGAGACAAAGACAGTGACACAAACTTTCTGGAAACCTAAAAAAGGTGACCCTTGTGTGAGGAATCAAGAGCTTACGAAAAAAAGATCCTCTAACTATGTCCTGAAGAGCAAGTGAATCATATGAGATTCCGCATCCTCAGAAAATAATCTGAATGAAAACAGAAAAATGAAAATATGCATTTATTGTATCTAATGAAAACAAATAATGCTATCAATGACCATAAAAAGGCAAAATAGTTTGAATAAAACCCGGTTCCTGGAAGAAATACCCCAGAAGATTCCAGGTCTGAGCAGCGCTTGAACCCCATGGGTGCCCAGCCATGTTTCAACAGTACCCAAAATATATAGGACAGAAACACACTTAAAGAAAGTGTTAGCCTTACTGGAATAAAATCAAAGAAATTTGGACAAAATAGAACCAAATAAATTTCAAAGAAGTCTTAACCTGCCTCTTACCAGCCAAGCTGGAATACGGCACGTACATCGCAATATTAGGGAGCTGATTTCGAACCCCAATACAAACATGTTACTTGGGAAAGAACTCAGGAATTCGTTCCTTAATAGCAACAACTAAACTAGTATAAGCTTAAAGTTTTAGTCTTAGAACTCAATCTTGAAGCCCAGAGTAACAGTTAAGAATTTAATCCAATTATAAAACAAATAATTGATTATCTTAGAACAAAATTCTTCTAGCTAAAATAGCTAAAGACATAGATTAACTCTCATTTGCGAAAATATTCAATAAAATGAAGACACAAATGAATTTATTAGCATGATAGTCCAGTTTAAAGGACCAGTTAATACAGAGGACTTGCATAATCAATAAATGCAAAACAACAAGACAAATGCAACAGCACCTAGTCTAGTAAATGTTGTCTTTTAACAATGCTAAAATAAATCATAATCTGATACTTGATCTTAAAGTAAACAGAAACAATGAAGCAATTGCAATATCCAAATAAATCACAGGACCAAGAAAAGTACCTGAAACTAAATAATTTTCCATAAATAAGATACAACTATCTAAAGGAAAATAAATACTATTTTGCTATAGAAACAATAGCATAATTAGTAGAAGTAGAGATAGCCCCAATAAATTGGAGAACCCTCCAAATTGAATTTAACTGCTGGCAAAGAATATAGTTTAAAACCTTTGAGAAAGGAATACAAGACAATTCTCAGCCTATTCCATTCCCTAGAATGGGGAATTGGAAAGAAAAACCTCTGAAAACACAGAAGAAATAAATAGGCAGAAATAGTGTCAGCTAGTCTTAAAGAACTAGTTACCTTAATATCCAAAATAATCAACACCTTTTCAACAAAGAACAAATGTACTTTAATAATAGAAAAATAATAAAAAAGTAGATTTGTTAGTGTCAATATCTGATGAAGAAAATTTCTGAAAGAGAAAAAACATCATCAGAGAAGGATAAATCAGTATGTTGTTGGTCATTTGAAACTTCAATAATTAAAAAAGAAGTGAAAAAGACCTAAAATTTTTATTAGAAGGCACGAAGTCAGACAAAGCCTTTAAAATAGAATCGGAAAATATTTCTTATAAATCTTCTAAATATTTCTTGTACATAAAATTAAGAATGGAAATATATAAAGCATAAACACTAATGGATTCTGCATGTAAAAGTATATCATAATACCTTATTACAAACCATAGCTAAAGATAAACATTTATAACATTTAAAATAAATGAACTTAGCTTTGGTAGAACTGAAACTCAGTTAAGCATTTTTCCAGAAGTGGCTTCTGATTCAGGGACAATCTGAGACATCTTGCAATATGTAATAGAAAAAAACAACATATAAAGCAAAATTGATCAAATTCCTTAAATGACAGTTTCAGGAATGGGAAAAAAATGACAATGAACAAGCTTCTAGCAACCAGAAGCAATAAATAATGAGACTTAAATATTGTGGAGACAACAATGACGCTCAAATTTTTTAGCGCCAAAAAAGCCGCCCACATTATTTGGCGCCTAAATGCTTTTGGCGCCAAAAATGGCGCCACATCCGGTAACGCCAACATTTTTTGGCGCAAAAACGTCAAAAAAATGACGCAACTTCCGGCGACACGTATGACGCCGGAAATGCCAAAAAAATTTTGCGCCAAGAAAGTCCGCGCCAAGAATGACGCAATAAAATGAAGCATTTTCAGCCCCCGCGAGCCTAACAGCCCACAGGAAAAAAGTCAAATTTTTAAGGTAAGAAAAAAATGATTTATTCATATGCATTATCCCAAATATGAAACTGACTGTCTGAAATAAGGAACGTTGAACATCCTGAATCAAGGCAAATAAATGTTTAAACACATATATTTAGAACTTTATAAAAAAGTGCCCAACCATAGCTTAGAGTGTCACAAAAAATAAGACTTACTTACCCCAGGACACTCATCTACATGTAGTAGAAAGCCAAACCAGTACTGAAACGAGAATCAGTAGAGGTAATGGTATATATAAGAGTATATCGTCGATCTGAAAAGGGAGGTAAGAGATGAATCTCTACGACCGATAACAGAGAACCTATGAAATAGACCCCGTAGAAGGAGATCATTGAATTCAAATAGGCAATACTCTCTTCACATCCCTCTGACATTCACTGCACGCTGAGAGGAAAACCGGGCTCCAACCTGCTGCGGAGCGCATATCAATGAAGAATCTAGCACAAACTTACTTCACCACCTCCACAGGAGGCAAAGTTTGTAAAACTGATTTGTGGGTGTGGTGAGGGGTGTATTTATAGGCATTTTGAGGTTTGGGAAACTTTGCCCCTCCTGGTAGGAATGTATATCCCATACGTCACTAGCTCATGGACTCTTGCTAATTACATGAAAGAAAGTGCTAGTTCTGAAAGGACCCAAATGTTTTTGAGTAAAATGTTTTGGATCCAGAAGTGTCTGGATGTGTTTGTATGGAAAACACTTAAATTTGTGTGTATTTGTCTTAATTAGGTATGGATCCCTCAGGATCCGGCTTTTACCCACACCCTATATAGGCTGTGCTACTGTGTAATGTGTTGTAATCTGTGTGTGTGTCATGTAGCCCTGTGATTAGATATATATAGGCTGTGTTACTGTATAATGTACTGTAATCTGTGTGTGTGTCATGTAGCCCTGTGATTAGATATATATATATATAGGCTGTGTTACTGTATAATGTACTGTAATCTGTGTGTCATGTAGCCCTGTGATTAGATATATATAGACTGTGGTACTGTGTAATGTGTTGTCATCTAGCCCTGTGATTAGAGATATATATAGGCTGCGGTATTGTATAATGTGCTGTAATCAGTGTGTGTGTGTCATGTAGCCCTGTGATTAGATATATATAGGCTATGGTACTGTATAATGTGCTGTAATCTGTGTGTGTGTGTGCCAAGAACAACTGCACTCCACCCTGATCAAGTCCCCCCCAGTGACCTCCACTGATGCCAACTCCTCCGCCCGCCACCTACATCGCTGGATCACAGACTGCGCAAATACCCTCACCCCCCTCAAGAAAACATCCTGCCTCCAGCCCACCAACAAGGCCAGCTGGTTCACCCCCACCCTCCAGGACTCCAAACGCCACTGCAGACGATTAGAGAGAATATGGAGATCCAGCAAGACCCCCTCGGACAAGCCGTCACCACCTTCCACCACTTCATCAAAACCACAAAGAAAACCGCTATCCTAGACAGAATCCATGCCAAAACCCACAACAGCAAAGAGCTGTTCACAGTCATCAAGGAATTCTCTAAACCCAACAGGGATACTAATGACATCCCACCCTCCCGGGACCTCTGCGACAACATCGCTACTTACTTCCACCGCAAGATCATCAACATCTATGACAGCCTTGAGCTCCAGAACTCACCACTCACCGCCGACCCACCCACCACCACCTCACCCAAACTCACCACCCACCACCTTCTACGCACTACCTGGAGCCCCCTCACCACAGAGGACACACTCAGAATCATGAAATCTATCCACTCCGGAGCACCCTCAGACCCATGCCCGCACCACATATTCAACAAAGCGGGTTCTACCCTCGCCCACGAACTCTGCCTCACCATAAACTGCTCCATCAAAACTGGCACCTTCCCAGAAGACTGGAAGCATGCAGAGCTGAAACCCCTGCTGAAGAAACCCACAGCTGACCCCATAGATCCTAAAAACTACCACCCCATCTCTCTTCTCCCCTTTCCAGCCAAAGTAATCGAGAAGGCCATCAACGCACAACTTGTTGACCACATCGAGACCAACCACATCTTGGACCCCTCCCAATCCGGTTTCAGGAGCAATCGTAGCACCGAGACCGCCCTCCTCGCTGCCACAGACGACATCCGCACCCTGCTCGACCAAGGAGAGACTGCTGCGCTCATTCTTCTAGACCTCTCAGCCGCATTCGACACTGTAGCCCACAGCAGCCTCCTGACGCGCCTACACGATGCTGGCATCCGCAATAAGGCCCTGGAATGGATCACCTCCTTCCTCAGCGGCAGAACCCAGAAAGTCAGACTCCCACCCTTCTCCAATCTCACAGCAATCAGCTGCGGCGTACCCCAAGGCTCTTCTCTTAGCCCCACCCTCTTCAACATCTACATGGCCCCCCTCGCCGCCATCGTCCGACAACACAACCTCAATATCTTCTCCTACGCCGACGATACCCAGTTAATCATCTCACTCACCCGAGACCCCGCCACCGCCAAGAAAAATGTCCACGAAGGACTTACAGCAATTGCCACCTGGATGAACAACAACTGTCTCAAACTCAACACTGACAAGACCGAAATCCTCCTCCTCGGACCCACCAAATCTGCATGGGATGACTCCTGGTGGCCCACAGCCCTCGGACACCCTCCAACTCCAACACACCACGCACAAAATCTAGGCGTCATCCTCGACTCATCACTTTCCATGGACCGCCAAGTCAACGCCGTCTCGACTTGTTTTCACATACTCCACCTACTGCGAAAAATCTTCAAGTGGATCCCCACCGAAACTAGAAAATCTGTCACCCACGCCCTCGTCAGTAGTCGACTGGACTACGGCAATGCACTCTACGCTGGGTCCACCGTCAAGCTCCAGAAAGGACTCCAACGCATCCAGAACACCTCGGCCAGACTCATCCTCGACATCCCTCGCCAAAACCACATCACCGAACACCTAAGGAACCTACACTGGCTCCCCGTCAACAGGAGAATCACCTTCAAGCTCCTAACCCATGCATTCAAGGCCCTCCACAACATCGGTCCTGAATATATCAACCACCGTGTCAATTTCTACACCCCCTCCAGACAACTCCGCTCTGCCGACCAAGCACTCGCAGTCATCCCCAGCATCAAGAAAAAAACAGCTGGAGGAAAATCCTTCTCCTATATGGCAGCAATGTCATAGAACTCCCTCCCGCTGCACCTCAGACAATCCACCTCCCTTACAAACTTCAGAAAGGACCTCAAGACCTGGCTCTTCGACTGAATCGTCTTCCCTTAGTCCCCCTCTCCCCCCTCCCATAGCGACTTGAGACCTGCAAGGGTGATTAGTTTGCGCTTTACAAGTACCCAATAGATAGATAGATGTAGCCCTGTGATAATAAAAATATATATATATATATATATATATATATATATATATATATATATATATATATATATATATATATATACTGTATGTACTGTGTTTGTCATGTAACCCTGTGATTAGATATACATAGGCTGTGGTACTGTATAAAGTGCTGTAATCTGTGTGTGTCTATCATGTAGCCCTGTGATTAGATATATATAGGCTGTGGTACTGTATAAAGTGCTGTAATCTGTGTGTGTCTATCATGTAGCCCTGTGATTAGATATACATAGGCTGTGGTATTGTATAATGTGCTGTAATCTGTGTGTGTGTCATGAAGCCCTGTGACTAGATATATATAGGCTGTGGTACTGTATAATGTGCTGTAATCTGTGTGTGTGTCATGTAGTCCTGTGATTAGATATATATAGGTTGTGGTACTGTATAATGTGCTGTAATCTGTGTGTGTCATGTAGTCCTGTGATTAGATATATATAGGCTGTGGTACTGTATAATGTGCTGTAATCTGTGTGTGTCATGTAGCCCTGTGATTAGATATACATAGGCTGTGGTACTGTATAATGTGATGTAATCTGTGTGTGTGTGTGTGTCATGTAGCCCTGTGATTAGATATATATAGGCTGTGATACTGTATAATGTGCTGTAATCTGTGTGTGTGTCATGTAGTCCTGCGATTAGATATATATAGGCTGTGGTATTGTATAATGTGCTGTAATCTGTGTGTGTCATGTAGCCCTGTGATTAGATATACATAGGCTGTGGTACTGTATAATGTGATGTAATCTGTGTGTGTGTGTGTGTGTGTGTCATGTAGCCCTGTGATTAGATATATATAGGCTGTGATACTGTATAATGTGCTGTAATCTGTGTGTGTGTCATGTAGTCCTGTGATTAGATATATATAGGCTGTGGTATTGTATAATGTGCTGTAATCTGTGTGTGTCATGTAGCCCTGTGATTAGATATACATAGGCTGTGGTACTGTATAATGTGATGTAATCTGTGTGTGTGTGTCATCTAGTCCTGAAATTAGATATACAGTCTATAGGCTGTGACACTGTTACACCATCTTGTTTGAGTTGCTAAGTAGCATACTCTTGCAGGAATTAGGAAGTATGTAAAATGGGTGAAGAAACGTTGGCCAATAACACGCTGTGTCTAACAGTTGAAAGTGCCAATGGAAACTCGACCACTGATGCTTGAATCTATTAATTTAACTCATGTTGATAAGATGAGTATAGACACTCTATAGTCTTTTTTTTGTTGTTGTTATTTTATTTACTTTATGCTACCATTTGTTTTATTCAAACTATAATCTTGAATTTCTTTTCAGACTATCAAACCAGTGTGGATCATCTTATTCCAGCAGAACCTGATGTGCTGCCCTTTACCAGAATGGATCAGGACTTGAGTGAGTAGAATAAATAGTGCTAGATTTACATATAAAGAGAAAGAAGGGAACACGCCCAAACTTTTTTAAATAGCAGTAATTTTATTTATATAACATTAACATAAAATAGAGGAAAATAGTAAAAATCTTTTGTTGGAGTTAAACGCAGTTTCATGACAATTAGTGCGAGAATAAGACATTAGTGATTGTAAGTTTTGCACTGTAATGTCCTTTTAATGTATGCACTAAACAATCCTGATATGAACAATAAAGTTACATAGTCCTAATAAACGTAAATTGACAGTAAACATTATATTTTTGAAAACAAGTGGGCAGTTTATTTGGAAATGTTTAGCATAATATTAGGCTTACAGTTGCAAAATGATTATAACATATTTTTAGGCAGGTAACAGTCATAGCATGTATTCTCCCAAGCCTTCCTTTCCAGTGCAGTGTTTTTCTTTCCTAAAATTTGGTGAGTCCACAACGTCCTCAATTACTAGTGGGAATATCACTCCTTGCCAGCAAGAGGAGGCACAGAGCTCCACAGCAAAGCTGTTAAGTGTCACTTCCCTTACCCATAACCCCCAGTCATTCTCTTTGCCTCTGTCAATGGAGGAGGTGAAGTTCTGTTTGAAAAAAACTGGATTTATTTTGCTTCAAGCAAGTTTTTTGGGTATAGCTGTACTCCAGGTTAGTCTCTTCAGTAGGGCAGTGGTGGCTTTATAGCAGTTAGGAACTTGTAAGGTGGGTCTTGCTGCGTTTTCCTAACATATTTGCTGCCTATGGTATAGAAAGCCAGAGTAGGTTTACTCTGTTCTTTCTTTCTCCTGTTAAGTGTGGTCAGTCCACGGGTCATCATTACTTCTGGGATATTATCTCCTCCCCTACAGGAAGTGCAAGAGGATTCACCCAGCAGAGCTGCTATATAGCTCCTCCCCTCTACGTCACCTCCAGTCATTCTCTTGCACCCAACGAATAGATAGGATGTGTGAGAGGACTGTGGTGATTTAATTAGTTTATTAACTTCAATCAAAAGTTTGTTATTTTATAATAGCACCGGAGTGTGTTATTCATTCTCTGGTAGAATTTGAAGAAGAATCTACCGGAGTTTTTTCTATGATTTTAGCCGGAGTAGTTAAGATCATATTGCTGTTTCTCGGCCATCTGAGGAGAGGTAAACTTCAGATCAGGGGACAGCGGGCAGATTAATCTGCAAAGAGGTATGTAGCAGTTTGTTATTTTCTGACATGGAATTGATGAGAAAATCCTGCCATACCGTTATAATGTAAACTCAGCCTTAAATGCAGTAGATGTAGCTGGTATCAGGCTGTCATGTATGTATATTTTACACTTCAGTATTCTGGGGGATGGTACTTCACTGGATTTATACTGTATGCATAGACTTAACCTAATTTGCAGGGACTTGCAATAGGTTTTAAATAACAATTAATTTATTGAGGTTAAACGTTTTTTTGCTGGCATGTAAAAACGTTTATTTCTCTGAGGTACTGGGTGAAAAAATGTTTGGGCACTATTTTTTTCCACTTGGCAATAGTTTTGTTTAATTTAAAGCAGTTCACTGATCTCTCTCACTGTTATGTGTGAGGGGGAGGGGCCATTTTTGGCGCTTTTACTACGCATCAAAAAACTCAGTCAGAGGTTCATTTTCTTCCTGCATGATCCGGTTCATCTACAGAACTCAGGGATCTCCAAAGCCTTTTTTGAGGGAGGTAATCATCACAGCAGAGCTGTGAAGAGTGTAGTTGACTGTGATAAAAAACGTTTGTTTGTGTATTTTTTCTGCTGCCAGGGTTAGTTATCCTTGCTAATGGGAACAATCCTTTGCTAAAATTGTTTATTTCTTACAAAGATTTGATGCTATAACTTAATTATTTTCAACTGTCATAATTTTTTCTGTGCTTCTTATAGGCACAGTTCGTTTTCATATTATTGTAAATTACTTAAAAAAGCATTTCCAAGTTGCTAGTTAATTGCTAGTGTGTTAAACATGTCTGATTCAGAGGAAGATACATGTACTATATGTGCTAATGCCAAAGTGGAGCCCAATAGAAATTTATGTACTAACTGTATTGATGCTACTTTAAATAAAAGTCAATCTGTACAAATTGAACATATTTCACCAGACAACGAGGGGAGAGTTATGCCGACTAACTCGCCTCACGTGTCAGTACCTACATCTCCCGCTCGGGAGGTGCGTGATATTGTAGCGCCGAGTACATCTGGGCGGCCATTTCAAATCACATTACAGGATATGGCTACTGTTATGACTGAAGTTTTGGCTAAATTACCAGAACTTAGAGGCAAGCGTGATCACTCTGGGGTGAGAACAGAGTGCGCTGATAATATTAGGGCCATGTCAGACACTGCGTCACAAGCGGCAGAACATGAGGACGGAGAACTTCATTCTGTGGGTGACGGTTCTGATCCAAATAGATTGGACTCAGATATTTCAAACTTTAAATTTAAGCTGGAAAACCTCCGTGTATTACTAGGGGAGGTGTTAGCGGCTCTGAATGATTGTAACACAGTTGCAATACCAGAGAAAATGTGTAGGTTGGATAAATATTTTGCGGTACCGGCGAGTACTGATGTTTTTCCTATACCTAAGAGACTTACTGAAATTGTTACTAAGGAGTGGGATAGGCCCGGTGTACCGTTCTCACCCCCTCCGATATTTAGAAAAATGTTTCCAATAGACGCCACCACACGGGACTTATGGCAAACGGTCCCTAAGGTGGAGGGAGCAGTTTCTACTTTAGCTAAGCGTACCACTATCCCGGTGGAGGATAGCTGTGCCTTTTCAGATCCAATGGATAAAAAATTAGAGGGTTACCTTAAGAAAATGTTTGTTCAACAAGGTTTTATATTGCAACCTCTTGCATGTATTGCGCCTGTCACGGCTGCAGCAGCATTTTGGTTTGAGTCTCTGGAAGAGACACTTCAATCATCTACACTAGATGAGATTACAGACAAACTTAAAGCCCTTAAGTTAGCTAACTCATTTATTTCAGATGCCGTAGTACATTTAACTAAACTTACGGCTAAGAATTCCGGATTCGCCATTCAGGCACGCAGAGCACTGTGGCTAAAATCCTGGTCAGCTGATGTTACTTCTAAATCTAAATTGCTTAATATACCTTTCAAGGGGCAAACCTTGTTCGGGCCCGGGTTGAAGGAGATTATCGCTGACATTACAGGAGGTAAAGGCCATGCCCTGCCTCAGGACAAAGCCAAACCTAGGGCTAGACAGTCTAATTTTCGTTCCTTTCGTAATTTCAAAGCTGGAACAGCATCAACCTCCTCTGCACCAAAACAGGAAGGAGCTGTTGCTCGCTACAGACAAGGCTGGAAACCTAACCAGTCCTGGAACAAGGGCAAGCAGGCCAGGAAACCTGCTGCTGCCCCTAAGACAGCATGAATCGAGGGCCCCCGATCCGGGACCGGATCTAGTAGGGGGCAGACTTTCTCTCTTCGCCCAGGCTTGGGCAAGAGATGTTCAGGATCCCTGGGCGTTAGAGATCATATCTCAGGGATACCTTCTGGACTTCAAATCCTCTCCCCCAAGAGGGAGATTTCATCTGTCAAGGTTATCAACAAACCAAATAAAGAAAGCAGCGTTCCTACGCTGCGTACAAGATCTTTTATTAATGGGAGTGATCCATCCAGTTCCGCGGTCGGAACGAGGACAAGGGTTTTACTCAAATCTGTTTGTAGTTCCCAAAAAAGAGGGAACTTTCAGGCAAATCTTGGATTTAAAGATCCTAAACAAATTCCTAAGAGTTCCATCGTTCAAGATGGAAACGATTCGAACAATTTTGCCCATGATCCAAGAGGGTCAGTACATGACCACAGTGGATTTAAAGGATGCTTACCTTCACATACCGATTCACAGAAATCATTACCGGTATCTAAGGTTTGCCTTTCTAGACAGGCATTACCAGTTTGTAGCTGTTCCATTCGGACTGGCTACGGCTCCAAGAATCTTCACAAAGGTTCTGGGTACTCTTCTGGCTGTACTAAGACCGCGAGGAATTTCGGTAGCTCCGTACCTAGACGACATTCTGATACAAGCTTCAAGCTTTCAAACTGCCAAGTCTCATACAGAGTTAGTACTGGCATTTCTAAGGTCGCATGGATGGAAGGTGAACGAAAAGAAGAGTTCTCTCTTTCCACTCACAAGAGTTCCCTTCTTGGGGACTCTGATAGATTCTGTAGAAATGAAGATTTACCTGACAGAAGACAGGTTAACAAAGCTTCAAAATGCATGCCGGGTCCTTCATTCCATTCAACACCCGTCAGTAGCTCAATGCATGGAGGTGATCGGCTTAATGGTAGCGGCAATGGACGTAGTACCTTTTGCACGCCTACATCTCAGACTGCTGCAATTGTGCATGCTAAGTCAGTGGAATGGGGATTACTCAGATTTGTCCCCCACTCTGAATCTGAATCAAGAGACCAGAAACTCTCTTCTATGGTGGCTTTATCGGCCACACCTGTCCAGGGGGATGCCATTCAGCAGGCCAGACTGGTCAATTGTAACAACAGACGCCAGCCTACTAGGTTGGGGCGCTGTCTGGAATTCTCTGAAGGCTCAGGGACTATGGAATCAGGAGGAGAGTCTCCTTCCAATAAACATTCTGGAATTGAGAGCAGTTCTCAATGCCCTTCTGGCTTGGCCCCAGTTAACAACTCGGGGGTTCATCAGGTTTCAGTCGGACAACATCACGACTGTAGCTTACATCAACCATCAGGGAGGGACAAGAAGCTCCCTAGCAATGATGGAAGTATCAAAGATAATTCGCTGGGCAGAGTCTCACTCTTGCCATCTGTCTGCAATCCACATCCCGGGAGTGGAGAACTGGGAGGCGGATTTCTTAAGTCGTCAGACTTTTCATCCGGGGGAGTGGGAACTTCATCCGGAGGTCTTTGCCCAGATACTTCGACGTTGGGGCAAACCAGAGATAGATCTCATGGCGTCTCGTCAGAACACCAAGCTTCCTCGCTACGGGTCCAGATCCAGGGATCTGGGAGCGGTTCTGATAGATGCTTTGACAGCACCTTGGACCTTCGGGATGGCTTATGTGTTTCCACCCTTCCCGATGCTTCCTCGATTGATTGCCAGAATCAAGCAGGAGAGAGCATCAGTGATTCTAATAGCACCTGCATGGCCACGCAGGACTTGGTATGCAGATCTAGTGGACATGTCATCCTGTCCGCCTTGGTCTCTACCTCTGAAACAGGACCTTCTGATCCAGGGTCCATTCAAACATCAAAATCTAACTTCTCTGAAGCTGACTGCTTGGAAATTGAACGCTTGATTTTATCAAAACGTGGGTTTTCTGAGCCAGTTATTGATACCTTAATACAGGCTAGGAAGCCTGTTACCAGAAGGATTTACCATAAAATATGGCGTAAATACTTATATTGGTGCGAATCCAAGAGTTACTCATGGAGTAAGGTTAGGATCCCAAGGATATTGTCTTTTCTACAAGAAGGTTTAGAAAAGGGGTTATCCGCTAGTTCTTTAAAGGGACAGATTTCAGCTCTGTCCATTCTTTTACACAAACGTCTGTCAGAAGTTCCGGACGTTCAAGCTTTTTGTCAGGCTTTAGCTAGGATCAAGCCTGTGTTTAAAACTGTTGCTCCACCATGGAGTTTGAACTTAGTTCTTAATGTTTTACAGGGTGTTCCGTTTGAACCCCTTCATTCCATTGATATCAAGTTGTTATCTTGGAAAGTTCTGTTTTTAATGGCTATTTCCTCAGCTCGAAGAGTCTCTGAGTTATCTGCCTTACATTGTGATTCTCCTTATCTGATTTTTCATTCAGACAAGGTAGTTCTGCGTACTAAACCTGGGTTCCTACCTAAGGTGGTCACTAACAGGAATATCAATCAAGAGATTGTTGTTCCATCCTTGTGTCCTAATCCTTCCTCGAAGAAGGAACGTCTGCTACACAATCTAGATGTAGTCCGTGCCCTGAAATTTTATCTACAGGCAACTAAGGAGTTTCGTCAAACGTCTTCCCTGTTTGTCGTTTATTCTGGCCAGAGGAGAGGTCAAAAAGCTTCGGCTACCTCTCTCTCGTTTTGGCTTCGTAGCATAATACGATTAGCCTATGAGACTGCTGGACAGCAGCCTCCTGAAAGAATTACAGCTCATTCTACTAGAGCTGTGGCTTCCACTTGGGCCTTTAAGAATGAGGCTTCTGTTGAACAGATTTGCAAGGCTGCAACTTGGTCTTCTCTTCATACTTTTTCCAAATTTTACAAATTTGACACTTTTGCTTCTTCGGAGGCTGTTTTTGGGAGAAAGGTTCTTCAGGCAGTGGTTCCCTCCGTATAAAGAGCCTGCCTGTCCCTCCCGTCATCCGTGTACTTTTGCTTTGGTATTGGTATCCCAGAAGTAATGATGACCCGTGGACTGACCACACTTAACAGGAGAAAACAAAATTTATGCTTACCTGATAAATTCCTTTCTCCTGTAGTGTGGTCAGTCCACGGCCCGCCCTGTTTTTTATGGCAGGCTAAAGATTTTTTTTGGATTATACTCCAGTCACCACTACACCCTTGGGCTTCTCCTTTCTCGTTGGTCCTTTGGTCGAATGACTGGAGGTGACGTAGAGGGGAGGAGCTATATAGCAGCTCTGCTGGGTGAATCCTCTTGCACTTCCTGTAGGGGAGGAGATAATATCCCAGAAGTAATGATGACCCGTGGACTGACCACACTACAGGAGAAAGGAATTTATCAGGTAAGCATAAATTTTGTTTTTTCCACCGGTCTCTGTGAGGAGTATGTGTCCTCTCATACCATGTAAGCTGTCCTCCTGCCGGACGGCTAGATACAGGTAAGTGCCTTTTTGTCTTCTAGTAGGGAGACTGCATTTTAAAGAATTATGCAAATG
The DNA here is from genome assembly GCF_027579735.1 of Bombina bombina. Taxonomy (NCBI): domain Eukaryota; kingdom Metazoa; phylum Chordata; class Amphibia; order Anura; family Bombinatoridae; genus Bombina; species Bombina bombina. The sequence goes on from NC_069503.1 coordinate 122,958,876, forward strand.
TGATTGGGACAAAATATATCCTAGTTAGGATATTAATTATGGCAATGTGCAGGAACTTAATGTGACATGTAAGAGAGAGACTGACTCCCCTTTATGGTGATGAAGGGGTTAATCGGTTACATGAGGTAAAATGTTATTTGTGCAATGTGTGAATTGACTAGAGTCTTCACTTTCTGTAATATGCGATCTGGTGTGTCGGGGCATTCTATCAAGGAGTTCATGAGAGCCTTGAATATTGCAGTACTGGTTTGTTGTGGCGTGTTCATGTTTTAGCACTTCCAACTTAATAACCTGGTAGTGAGCAGCGCGCCGTTTATTTTGGCTGTGCAATGTTTTTATGTTTTTTCTGCACAGTCCTTCTGGCTCCTCCTTCTGGAGAGGCGCCATTTTTGTGGCTGTAACGCTCACGTGACCCCGACTCCTTCTCCGACATGAGAATGGAGCGGAGGGGCTTGTATACAGTCAGTTTATTTAGCGACTGTATTTTTATGGGAACACACAATGTAGCCCAGGTATTCCAAGTATTAGTTACATGTCGCCAGAATATGAACGGTATATTAGCAGCTTTAGTACTGCGTTCTGATAAGTGACAAAATGGAGCTGGTGTATCTTGCATATATACAACAGTCAAGTCCTCCATGCACATATGCTCAGGATAGTTTTTCCTTCACTTAGGGAATTATTTTATTCATAAATGCTCCATTAAAGAAATTTCTATAATTAGAGAATTTGGGTTATTTTATGTTTATGAAATACAAAGTCCCCAGTTCCATTCCCTGTACTGAAAGGGAAATATATTTAGGATTATAATTTTGGGACAGAAATCTGTTCTTATTTACATTTATGTCTATCCTGTTATAAGGCTAGTCTTTATACTCTTAAGGTGACAGTGTTCATTTTTAAGTATTTCAATTTTTCAAATAATTATGGAAAATATATTTTGCTAGCTTCATGTATTGTTGCCCAGGTATCTTCAGAGTTATCTTCAGCATTATATGCTTTTCCTATACTAAAGGGAAGACGCATAAGGAACATAAGAGATTCAGATAGTAAGGTTTCTGTCCCATTTGCTGCTACTCAGGTTGTCCTTCCTCATAAGTCTGATGAGGAGAATATGTTGGTAGCCTCTGAGGGTGTAATCTCAGATTCGGACAGTAAAATTCCTTCATTTGATGCTGAAGTGGTATCCTTCAGATGTATGCTTGAACACCTTGTGTATTGTTAAAAGAGGTTTTGGCTACTTTGGACAACACCAATATTCCTGTCGTTGTCAACCGAGTAAGTTTATTACATTCTTTACTTACTATGATGTTCTTTCCTCCCTGGAAGTGATTCTAGACTGTGCTATAGAGATTTTTCACAGGAATAGGAGAAGCCAGGTATACCTTATTCCTGTCTCCTGTCTTTTAAAGGATTTTTTCCTGTCGCTGACTCCATTAAAGATCATGGTGCATGGTGCCTTATGTAGAAGGGGACTTTTCTACTTTGGCTAAGACAACTACAATCCCTATAGAGGAGAGCTGCTCCTTTAGGGATCCCATGGACAAGAAGCTAGAAGATTATTTGATCATCTTGGTTTTCAATGGAAACCTGCAGTTTGTATTGCCACTATTTTCAAGTGTGGCTTCCTTTTGGTGCAAAGCCTAGCTAAATATACTGGGAGCCAAGATCTCTGGCTTTGCTGTGCTAGCCCATTGGGTGTTGTGGCTGAAATCTTGGTCAGCTGATGTTTCCTCCAAGTCCAAGCTTCTCGCATTTCCTTACAGGGTAGGTCCTTGTTTGGACCTGGGCTGGCAGAAATAATTTCTGATTTTACAGGTGGAAAAGGGTCTTTTCTACCACAAGTTAAGAAGTATAGACCTAAAAGGACGTCAGAGTAATTTTACTTACTTTTGTAACTTCACAGGGAAGTTTTCCTCTTCCAAGCAGGAACAGTTCAAGTCTTCTTGGAAACCCAATCAGTCTTGGAGGGCAAACTTTCTCATTTTATCAAGCATGGATACGAAATGTTCCTTGGGCTGTGGTCATTGTATCTCAGGGTTCAATCTTGTATTCAAGACCTATACCAGGACCTCTCAAGATTATCTGCAGTCCAGATTAAGAGAGGCGTTCTTGAAATGTGTTCAGTTTCTTTTCTCCCTGGGAATGATAGTTCCTCCTGTAAGGGAACAGGGTCTAGGATTCTATTCAACTCTGTTCATGGTTCCCAAAAAGTGGGAAATTTCCGACCTATCCTAGACCTGAGGTGTCTAAACAAGTTTTTCAGAATACTGTCCTACAAAATGGATACTATTCGTTCCTGACTACAATAGCCCTAAAGGATGTGTATCTTCATGTTCCCATCCACAGGGATCATTTAATGTTCCTGAGATCGCCTTTCTAGGCTAACATTTTCAGTTGGTGGCTCTTAAGTTTGGCCTTGCCACAGCTCGCAGAATTTTAATTGTAGTGGTGCCCTACCTGGATGTTATGTTGGTCCAGGTGTCATCTGTTCAACAAGCAAACTCTCATACACAGATCTTGTTGTCTTTTCTTCGTTTCCACGGATGGAAACTGAGCCTGGAAAGAGTTCCCTTGTTCCAGTTACAAGGGTAGTTTTCTTAGGGACCATATTAGATTCCCTATCTATGAGAATATTTCTGACAGAGGTCAGAAAGTCAAAGTTTCTTTCCCTCTTCCCTCTCTCTGCAGTCTACTGTTCAGCCATCAGTGGCTCAATGTATGGAGGTAATTGGTCTGGTGGTCGCTTCCATGGACATCATCCCTTTGCTTGATCCCATTTGAGAGCTCTGCAGTTATGCATGCTCAGACAATGGAACGGAGACCATACGGATTTATCTCAGAGGTTAGATCTAGACCAGTTGACAAGAGACTCTCTCCTTTGGTGGTTTTCTCAGGAGCATCTGTCTCAGGGCACAGGCTTCCGGAGACCTTCCTGGGTGATTGTGACCACGAACGCCAGCCTGCATGGGGACCAGTCTGGGACTTTTTAAAGGACTATGGACTCGGAAGGAGTCTGCTCTCGCCATAAACATCTTGGAGTTGAGATCGATTTACAATACTCTGATGGCTTGGCCTTAAGTTGTCCTTAGCCGGGTTATCAGGTCCAGTTGGACTATATCAGCTCAGTGGCTTACATCAACCACCAAGGAGGAACTTGGAGTTCCTAAGCCATGAAGGAGGTGGCTCGGATTGTTCTGTGGGCAGAAGCTGGACAACTGGGAAGTGGTTTTCCTGAGCAGAAAGACATTTCATCCCGGGGAGTAGGCTCTCCATCTGGAGGTGTTTTCCAGGTTAACCCTCAAATGGGGGATGCCGGAGTTTGATCTGATGGCATCTCGGCAGAACGCCAAGCTTCCAAGCTACGGTTCAAGGTCAAGAGATCCACAGGCTGCCCTGATAGATGCTCTGGCAGTTCCTTGAGATTTCGGTTGAGCATACCTGTTTACTCTGTTTGCTCTCATTCCACGAGTCATTACTCGTATCAAACAGGGGAGAGCATCAGTAATTATTTTGTGGCCTCGCAGGATCTGGTATGCAGACCTAGTGAAAATGTCATCTCTTCCTCATTGGAGGTTGCCGCTGAGGAAGGACCTTCTAACTCAGGGTCCATTCCTTCTCCCAAATCTCGTTTCTCTGAAGTTGACTGATGTACCAAACGTTCAATCTTTTTGTCAGGCCCTGGTCAGAATCAGGCTTGTGTTTAAGTCTGTTGCTCCTCCTTGGAGCCTTAAAGGGACACTCAGGTCAAATAAAAATTTTATGATTCAGATACAGCATGTCATTTTAAACAACTTTCCAATTTACTTCCATTAAAAAAAATGTGCACAGTATTTTTATATTTACACTTTTTGAGTCACCAGCTCCTACTGAGCATGTGCAAGAACTCAGACTATACGTATATGCATTTGTGATTGGCCACATGTTACAGGAGGAGTGGAAATATACATAACTTTAAAATTTGTTAGAAAAAAATCTACTACTCATTTGAAATTCAGAGTAAATGCTATTGTATTGTCTTGTTATCTTGCATTTGTTAATTATGCAAATCTACTGTGTTTATTGGTCCTTTAACCTTGTTCTTAAGGTTTTGCAGCAGGCTCCGTTTGAGCCTTTACATTCCATAGATATTAAGTTTTTTTATCTTAAAAGGTTTTGTTTCTTTTTGCTCTTTCTTCTGCTCAGAGAGTTTAGGAACTCTCGGACTTGCAGTGTGATTCGCCTTGCCTTATTTTTCATGCTGATAAGGCGGTTCTTCGTACTAAGTTTGGTTTTCTTCCTAAAGTGGTTTAAGATAGGAATGTTAATCAGGAAATTGTTTTTCCTTCCCCATGTCCTAATCCATCTTCTCATAAGGAAAGTTTGTTGCACAACCTGGATGTTGTGCGTGCTCTCAAAATTCTACCTACAGGCGACTAAGGATTTTTCCCCCTCTTTTGCAAATTTGTTTGTGGGGTGGTGGGAACTTGTCAGTCTCTACAATGGCAACAGCCCATTTATTGACAATATTTGTATGTATATGAGGTTTATCGATGACCTCATTTTTGTGACCAAAGGTTACTTTGACTTTGAGAATTTTTTAGATTTTGTCAATGATAACAACTTAGGGCTAAAGTTTATGGGAGAAGTGCAAAACGCTAAAATCCCATTTTTGGATCTGACATTGGTTGGTTCTGTTGAATCTAATATGATTTTTACAGACACATACAGAAAGGTGACGGCAGGTAACACAATCCTTCATGCCAAGTCATGTCATCCTAAGCACTTGATCAAATCGATACCAAAAAGTAAATTTTTAAGATTGAGAAGAAATACTAACTCGGATGAGTTATTTGATCTTCAATCACATAAGCTTATGGATAGATTAAGTGCCAGGGGGTATGAATTTTCAGAATTACAACAAGTTTTTCATGAAGTTAAAACCAAATCTTCAATAACCAACACCAATATTCTTGATCCTACACCTTAAAAGAGTGCATTTAATAAGGAAACAATAGTTTTTTCAACAGAATTTTCATTACAGTATAATGATTTGTGTAATAATATTAAAAAGAACTTACACATTTTGAAAGGAGATGATATGCTCTCAGACGTGGTGGACAAGATTACATTTGTTTAAAATAAAGTGCCAACTTTGGCAAATAAACTTTCCCCCAGTATGATCAATAGTGGCTCAGGGAGAGCACAAGGTAATTGGTTAACTAAGAAAGGAACGTTAAAGTGTATGTCCAGAAATTGTGTAACATGTAACCAGGTGTTTACTTAAGGAGTTCTAGTACGAAGGAAACTTTCAGGATTAAAAATTATGCCAATTATAGCACAACCTTCATAGTTTATCTGATTGAATGTGTGCTTTGCCAGGAACAATACGTTGGACAAACTACACGTTGTCTACGTTCCAGGATAGGTGAGCACAAAAGAGACATCAAGAATTATAACAAGGATTCAAGTGTGGCACGACACTTTAATGGCTTGCATTTTACTAATGAGCCAAAATGTATTGTCAGGGTTATTGATATAGCAAGAAGACCACTTAGAAGTGGGAATAGATAAATTCTGTCCAAAAAGGAATTGTACTGGATTTGGAAATTGGATACCAGGGTACCTATGGGTCTAAATAAGGAATGGGACATAAGCTACTTTGTAGACTGACTAATTTCCCTTGGTATATATATATATATATATATATATATATATATATATATATATATATATATGTGTAGCTTTAAAGTAGTGTACTTTTGTTATCTTGTCATCATGAGGATGTAAATATATAAATAAAAAGAGAGAAGTGCTCAACCTGGGAACAAGCAATAGCATAATAGCTTGTTCTATGGCTAGTTACCACCCAAGAAGCAGCCTCTTTTTGCTCAACATGTGCCTTTCACAGAGAAGAACTTTCCTGAAGAATATCAATCTGATCCTGACTTAACAGTACAGTCCAGCCCCGAAATACCAGGCAATCCTTCTCTGAACAAGAGAAACAGCAAAACCCCAGACGTACGTTTCGGCCTATTGTGTGGGCCTCGTCAGTGAGGTGCAATCATATCCCTCTAGGCACACTGAGCAACGGGTCCACGTCTGGATTCCCGCATCTCACTTAGGGAGACTTCCCTAAGTGTCATAATTTGCATAAATAAAAAGAGAGAAGCGCTCAACCTGGGAACGAACAATATCATAATGGCTTGTTCTATGGCTAGTTACCACCCAAGAAGCAGCCTCTTTTTGCTCTACATGTGCCTTTCACAGAGAAGAGCTTTCCTGAAGCATATCAGTCTAACCCTGACTTAACAGTACAGTACAGTCCCGCAATACCAGGCAATCCCTCTCTGAAATGGGGTTTTGCTGTTTCTCTCATTCAAAAATGAAGCTTCTGTGGAACAGATTTGCAAGGCTGCAACTTGGTCCTCTTTGCATACTTTTTCCAAATTTGATAGTTTTGCCTCGGCCGAAGCTTCTTTTGGGAGAAAGTTTCTTCAAGCGGTGGTGCCTGTCTTGTTCTCCCTCCCTTTTCATTCCGTGTCCTCTAGCTTGGGTATTGGTTCCCACTAGTAATTGAGGACGTCGTGGACTCTCCATATCTTAAGAAAGAAAACAAAATGTATGCTTACCTGATAACTTTATTTCTTTCCAGATATGGAGAGTCCACGACCCCACACTTTTATTAAGACAGTTATTTCTGTCTAAACCTCAGGCACCTCTACACCTTTGTGTTATCTTCTTTTTCGATTTCCCTTCAGCTGTATGACTGGGGATTATGGGTAAGGGAAACTTAACAGCTTTGGCTGTGGTGCTCTTTGCCTCCTCCTGCTTGCCAGGAGTGATATTTCCACTAGTAATTGAGGACGTTGTGGACTCACCATATTCGGAAAGAAAAACATTTATCAGGTAAGCATAAATTTTATATTTGTTTTTAAATGCATCACAGTCTTGCTGCCCAAGCACAGCCTGATTGATTGCACCGTTCAGCTTAATGTAACGTTCTCCCGCGCTGCATATAGCTGTTGGCTTTTGAGTGTTTATACTGATTAAAATGTATAAATGTATTGTGTGAGGACACAAATCAGTGTTTATAGCCTATTTTATTGGTTGATACAATCTAGCCTCATTACCAGCTATACAAGACAGCTTCTGTCATGATACAATCATGTGGAGTAGTTGATACATGGATTGGCTACCCAGCAGAGGTGGTATTGTGATCTCAGCATTGCCAGTGTAATCTGAAATGTTCTTTGTGTGTTCAGGAATGCTGCAGTTTTGAGACCGTTCCTTCTCCCCTCCTCAGCAGTGCCAGGCTTAATGTGTAATGCTCTTTGTGTAACGTGTGTGTAGGAGGTACCACCTCTTGGGGGTGGTACCTCCTAATACTGTGAGCCAAGTCTGACTATGTATGGTTAACTGCTCATAAATTATCACAATGGCGGGGTTGACAAGACAAAGAAGGAGCTTTTTTAAAATTAAAGGGTAGTCTACGCCAGAATTTTTATTGATTAAAAAGATAGATAATCCCTTTATTACCCATTCTCCAGTTTTGCACAACCAACACTATGTGATTACCTTGTATCTAAGCTTCTGCAGACTGCCCCCTTATCTCAGTGCTTTTGACAGACATGCAGTTTAGCCAATTAGTGCATACTCCTAAATAACCCCACGGGAGTGAGCACAATGTTATCTATATGACACACATGAACTAGTACTGTCTAACTGTGAAACACTTTCAAAATGCTCTGAGCTAAGAGGTGGTTTTCAACAGTTTAGAAATCAGTTTGAGCCTAGCTAGGTAAGTTGTTTAAAAGTGCCTGCCCTATCTGAATCATGAAAGTTTGATTTTGACTAGACTGTCCCTTTAATATTACAGAGACTGGGGTTAGAACTACCCTGGGGCACAAGCAGCTAACATCATGGAAGGGGGATCTTCTTATATTTAAAGGAACTTGGTAATAAGTTAGATATTGTGTTTGTTTATCTTATGCCCCTATTTTATTTTAAATAACTAAATCTGTGCAGCTGTATGTTATTTAGAATTTCTTTATAATTTGGCACTGTGTAACCTGTATTGACATTTTTGTTATTAAACAAATAGAAAATCTAATTCTGTCTTTGGGCTCTAATATCTGAATTCACACTCTGATTGTTAAAATGTGTGAGCTATTGGGGTTCCAAGACACCCCCTTTTATTTAGAGGTCTTGGTGGTGGCAGTGGAGTATTAAACAAGGTGGTGTGGACAGGATTTGGGGGTTAATTTGGTGTTCCTTTGTAGAGTTAAAAGGTTTTAGGGAACCGGTGGCCTATTGCTATTAACGCCTTCATGCCCACACCTCTCCCCATTTGTGACGAGTAAAGTGAGTGGAAAGGCTTAATCGTCATAGCTTCCTCATTTCGTGTTTACAGGTTCTCCAGTGGTCGTACAGGAGAGGTTAGAGGTGAAGACCGAGAATGACAAGACGCACACTGAGGGTCATGTGACCACCATCAAGCGTGAAAACGATACATTCACTGATGATGGTGAGATGCTTTTAATCTTCATATTCTGGGTTACATGTATTACTTTTTGGGGCATGCTTAATAGTATGAAAAGGACATTGTAGCATGGGTTATGAATAAAATAGTGAATTTAAAATCCAGCATAAGAATTTATTTCAAAAATTATTGAATTGTCTAAAAATAGGAATACTGGTAACTATAATAATAATGTAAAATATTGATAATTCATGTCGGATTTAGCGCTCTTGGTTAAACACAATCAGATTAGCACGCGATCGATAGGGGTTCTATTTTCAGTTTGCGCACTCCATGTAAGTTTATGGGGAGTCCAGCAGTTAACGTGCATCGGGTTTCTCTTGTGCGCAAACTATTTACGCTAACCCGCCCCGTATAAAAAGCTTACTTCTAGCGAAGTCTGTGCGCAAGCAAAAGCGGTAAATAGTGCGCCACTTGTAATCTTGCCCAATATTGGCTAATGTTTAGAAATCATTATTGGCTTAAAATAACCAATACATTTTGATCAACCCCTAACTTATTTAGGTTGATGCGTCTCAAGCACACGGGGAAACCCCACAATCTCAAAGCTAAAAAGTGCTCTTTAAAGGGATATCTGTAAAAAGCTGACTAGAAAATGTCACACGAACATCTGCTCAGGCGTTAGTGCTATGTTGTTCAGTTATTCTTCAGCTTCTGTCATCTACATGCTTAAAACAAGCCAATCAGCATCCTCATCAGTGCTGACTTCACACGTTGCTTTACTGTGAGCTCATGGGATTTCACCATAATCTCATGGGATTTCACCATAATCTCATGGGATTTCACCATAATCTCATGGGATTTCACCATAATCTCATGGGATTTCACCATAAACGTCCTTAAAGGGACACTGAACCCAAATTTTTTCTTTGTGATTCAGATAGAGCGTGCAATTTTAAACGACTTTCTAATTTACTCCTATTATCAATTTTTCTTCGTTCTCTTGCTATCATTATTTGAAAAAGAAGGCATCTAAGCTTTTTTTTTGGTTTAGACCTCTGGACAGCACTTTTTTATTGGTGGATGAATTTATCCACCAATCAGCAAGGACAACCCAGGTTCACCAAAAATGGGCCGGCATCTAAACTTACATTCTTGCATTTCAAATAAAGATACCATGAGAATGAAGAAAATTTGATAATAGGAGTAAATTAGAAAGTTGCTTAAAATGTCATGCTCAATCTGAATCACGAAATAATTTTTTTTGGTACAGTGTCCCTTTAAACTGATGAGAGAAGTGAATGTGCTGCACGTGCCAGATACACACTTCCTTGCAAGTCCCCAAAAAAGCATCCTGATTGGACACTTAAAGGGATAGTAAACCCAATTTTTTTCTTTCATGATTCAGATAGAGCAGCAATTTTAAGCAACTTTCTAATTTACTCCTATTATCATTTTTTCTTCATTCTCTTGCTTTCTTTAGTTAAAAAACAGAAATGTAAAGCTTAAAGGGACACTGAACCCAAATTATTTTGTTCATGTTTCAGATAGAGCATGCAATGTTAAGCAACTTTCTAATTTACTCCTATTATCATTTTTCTTCATTCTCTCTTAATATCTTTATTTGAAAATCATGAATGTAATTCTGAGCAGCCAGCCCATTTTAGGTTCAGTACCATGGATAGTGCTTGCTTATTGGAGGATGATATTTACCCACCAATAAGCAAGCATAACCCAGGTTCTCAACCAAAAATGGGCCGGCTCCTATGCATCACATTCCTGCTTTTTAAAGAAAGATAGCAAGAGAACGATGAAAAATTGATAATAGGAGTAAATTAGAAAGTTGTTTAAAATTGCATGCTATATTGTAATCATTAAAGAAAAAATGTGGGTTCAGTGTCCCTTTAAGAACCTGGGTTATGCTTGCTTATTGGTTTGCTAAATGTAGCCACCAATAAGCAAGCGCTATCCAGGGTGCTGAACCTAAAATGGGCTGGCTCCTAAGCTTTAAATTCCTGTTTTTTAAATAAACATAGCAAGAGAACAAAAAAAAATTGATAGCAGGGGGTCAATTTATCAAAGTGTCAATCTCTGTGCATTCGCCAGGGGTCAATGTGCTCGCCAGACATCGCTGACGCGGATATGAATATGATACCCTAACAGTCAACGATGTTGCGGTTATTCAGATTTTTCCAAACTTTATTTATACCATTTCATTACTGTCCATGAACAAGCACATTTCTCTAAAGCTAATCTTTTATTTTTCAACTGTTAATGTCCAAGAAATAGCTACATTTATACCTCAAAAAACAATATCTCATAGAAAGTTATCTTTATATTTATTTGTTATTTATTTGGTGTTTATACACCCTCTAATGTTACTATAATGTTAGTAATAACCTGTGTACGTGTATATTTATATGAGGCTACACTATCACCTACACAGGTTTTTACTAACATTATGGTAACTTTACAGGGTGTATATTTATATGAGGCTACACTCTCACTACACAGGTTTTTACTACTGAATTATAGCAACATTACAGGGTGTATATTTATATGATGCTACACTCTCACATACACAGGTGTTTACTACTGAATTATAGTAACATTAGAGGGTGTATATTTATATGAGGCTACACTCTCACATACACAGGTGTTTACTACTGAATTATAGTAACATTAGAGGGTGTATATTTATATGAGGCTACACTTTCACGTACATAGGTGTTTACTACTGAATTATAGTAACTTTACAGGGTGTATATTTATATGAGGCTACACTCTCACTACACAGGTTTTTACTACTGAATTATAGCAACATTACAGGGTGTATATTTATATGAGGCTACACTCTCACATACACAGGTGTTTACTACTGAATTATAGTAACATTAGAGGGTGTATATTTATATGAGGCTACACTCTCACATACACAGGTGTTTACTACTGAATTATAGTAACATTAGAGGGTGTATATTTATATGAGGCTACACTCTCATGTACAAAGGTGTTTACTACTGAATTATAGTAACATTACAGGGTGTATATTTATATAAGGCTACAATCTCACATACACAGGTGTTTACTACTGAATTATAGTAACATTAGAGGGTGTATATTTATATGAGGCTACACTCTCACATACACAGGTGTTTACTACTGAATTATAGTAACATTAGAGGGTGTATATTTATATGAGGCTACACTCTCACGTACACAGGTGTTTACTACTGAATTATAGTAACATTACAGGGTGTATATTTATATGAGACTACACTCTCACATACACGGGTGTTTACTACTAAATTATAGTAACATTACAGGGTGTATATTTATATGAGACTACACTCTCACATACACGGGTGTTTACTACTGAATTATAGTAACATTACAGGGTGTATATTTATATGAGACTACACTCTCACATACACAGGTGTTTACTACTGAATTATAGTAACATTACAGGGTGTATATTTATATGAGACTACACTCTCACATACACGGGTGTTTACTACTGAATTATAGTAACATTACAGGGTGTATATTTATATGAGACTACACTCTCACATACACAGGTGTTTACTACTGAATTATAGTAACATTAGAGGGTGTATATTTATATGAGACTACACTCTCACATACACAGGTGTTTACTACTGAATTATAGTAACATTAGAGGGTGTATATTTATATGAGGCTACACTCTCACATACACGGGTGTTTACTACTGAATTATAGTAACATTAGAGGGTGTATATTTATATGAGGCTAAACTCTCACGTACACGGGTGTTTACTACTGAATTATAGTAACATTAGAGGGTGTATATTTATATGAGACTACACTCTCACATACACAGGTGTTTACTACTGAATTATAGTAACATTAGAGAGTGTATATTTATATGAGGCTACACTCTCACATACACAGGTGTTTACTACTGAATTATAGTAACATTAGAGGGTGTATATTTATATGAGGCTACAATCTCACGTACACAGGTGTTTACTACTGAATTATAGTAACATTAGAGGGTGTATATTTATATGAGGCTACACTCTCACTACACAGGTTTTTACTACTGAATTATAGCAACATTACAGGGTGTATATTTATATGAGGCTACACTCTCACATACACAGGTGTTTACTACTGAATTATAGTAACATTAGAGGGTGTATATTTATATGAGGCTACACTCTCATGTACACAGGTGTTTACTACTGAATTATAGTAACATTAGAGGGTGTATATTTATATGAGGCTACACTCGCACATACACAGGTGTTTACTACTGAATTATAGTAACTTTACAGGGTGTATATTTATATGAGGCTACACTCTCACTACACAGGTTTTTACTACTGAATTATAGCAACATTACAGGGTGTATATTTATATGAGGCTACACTCTCACATACACAGGTGTTTACTACTGAATTATAGTAACATTAGAGGGTGTATATTTATATGAGACTACACTCTCATGTACACAGGTGTTTACTGCTGAATTATAGTAACATTACAGGGTGTATATTTATATGAGACTACACTCTCACATACACAGGTGTTTACTACTGAATTATAGTAACATTAGAGGGTGTATATTTATATGAGACTACACTCTCACATACACAGGTGTTTACTACTGAATTATAGTAACATTAGAGGGTGTATATTTATATGAGGCTACACTCTCACATACACGGGTGTTTACTACTGAATTATAGTAACATTAGAGGGTGTATATTTATATGAGGCTAAACTCTCACGTACACGGGTGTTTACTACTGAATTATAGTAACATTAGAGGGTGTATATTTATATGAGACTACACTCTCACATACACAGGTGTTTACTACTGAATTATAGTAACATTAGAGAGTGTATATTTATATGAGGCTACACTCTCACATACACAGGTGTTTACTACTGAATTATAGTAACATTAGAGGGTGTATATTTATATGAGGCTACAATCTCACGTACACAGGTGTTTACTACTGAATTATAGTAACATTAGAGGGTGTATATTTATATGAGGCTACACTCTCACTACACAGGTTTTTACTACTGAATTATAGCAACATTACAGGGTGTATATTTATATGAGGCTACACTCTCACATACACAGGTGTTTACTACTGAATTATAGTAACATTAGAGGGTGTATATTTATATGAGGCTACACTCTCATGTACACAGGTGTTTACTACTGAATTATAGTAACATTAGAGGGTGTATATTTATATGAGGCTACACTCGCACATACACAGGTGTTTACTACTGAATTATAGTAACTTTACAGGGTGTATATTTATATGAGGCTACACTCTCACTACACAGGTTTTTACTACTGAATTATAGCAACATTACAGGGTGTATATTTATATGAGGCTACACTCTCACATACACAGGTGTTTACTACTGAATTATAGTAACATTAGAGGGTGTATATTTATATGAGACTACACTCTCATGTACACAGGTGTTTACTGCTGAATTATAGTAACATTACAGGGTGTATATTTATATGAGACTACACTCTCACGTACACAGGTGTTTACTACTGAATTATAGTAACATTACAGGGTGTATATTTATATGAGACTACACTCTCACATACACAGGTGTTTACTACTGAATTATAGTAACATTACAGGGTGTATATTTATATGAGGCTACACTCTCACGTACACTGGTGTTTACTACTGAATTATAGTAACATTACAGGGTGTATTTTTATATGAGGCTACAATCTCACAAACGCAGGTGTTTACTACTGAATTATAGTAACATTAGAGGGTGTATATTTATATGAGGCTACAATCTCATGTACACGGGTGTTTACTACTGAATTATAGTAACATTAGAGGGTGTATATTTATATGAGGCTACACTCTCACGTACACGGGTGTTTACTACTGAATTATAGTAACATTAGAGGATGTATATTTATATGAGGCTACACTCTCACGTACACAGGTGTTTACTACTGAATTATAGTAACATTAGAGGGTGTATATTTATATGAGACTACACTCTCACGTACACAGGTGTTTACTACTGAATTATAGTAACATTACAGGGTGTATATTTATATGAGACTACACTCTCACATACACGGGTGTTTACTACTGAATTATAGTAACATTAGAGGGTGTATATTTATATGAGGTTACACTCTCACGTACACTGGTGTTTACTACTGAATTATAGTAACATTAGACGATGTATATTTATATGAGGTTACACTCTTACATACACAGGTGTTTACTACTGAAGTATAGTAACATTAGAGGGTGTATATTTATATGAGGCTATAATTTCACGTACACGGGTGTTTACTACTGAATTATAGTAACATTAGAGGGTGTATATTTATTTATATGAGGCTACACTCTCACGTACACGGGTGTTTACTACTGAATTATAGTAACATTAGAGGATGTATATTTATATGAGGTTACACTCTCATGTACACGGGTGTTTACTACTGAATTATAGTAACATTAGAGGGTGTATATTTATATGAGGCTACACTCTCACGTACACAGGTGTTTACTACTGAATTATAGTAACATTAGAGGATGTATATTTATATGAGGTTACACTCTTACATACACAGGTGTTTACTACTGAATTATAGTAACATTACAGGGTGTATATTTATATGAGGCTATAATTTCACGTACACGGGTGTTTACTACTGAATTATAGTAACATTAGAGGGTGTATATTTATTTATATGAGGCTACACTCTCACGTACACGGGTGTTTACTACTGAATTATAGTAACATTAGAGGGTGTATTTTTATATGAGGCTACACTCTCACGTACGCAGGTGTTTACTACTGAATTATAGTAACATTAGAGGGTGTATATTTATATGAGGCTACACTCTCACATACACAGGTGTTTACTACTGAATTATAGTAACATTTGAGGGTGTATATTTATATGAGGCTACACTCTCACATACACTGGTGTTTACTACTGAATTATAGTAACATTAGAGGGTGTATTTTTATATGAGGCTATAATTTCACGTACACGGGTGTTTACTACTGAATTATAGTAACATTAGAGGGTGTATATTTATTTATATGAGGCTACACTCTCACGTACACGGGTGTTTACTACTGAATTATAGTAACATTAGAGGGTGTATTTTTATATGAGGCTACACTCTCACATACACAGGTGTTTACTACTGAATTATAGTAACATTAGAGGGTGTATATTTATATGAGGCTACACTCTCACATACACAGGTGTTTACTACTGAATTATAGTAACATTTGAGGGTGTATATTTATATGAGGCTACACTCTCACATACACTGGTGTTTACTACTGAATTATAGTAACATTAGAGGGTGTATTTTTATATGAGGCTACACTCTCACATACACTGGTGTTTACTACTGAATTATAGTAACATTAGAGGGTGTATATTTATGAGGCTACACTCTCACATACACAGTGTTTACTACTGAATTATAGTAACATTAGAGGGTGTATATTTATGATGCTACACTCTCACATACACAGGTGTTTACTACTGAATTATAGTAACATTTGAGGGTTTATATTTATATGAGGCTACACTCTCACATACACAGGTGTTTACTACTGAATTATAGTAACATTACAGGGTGTATATTTATATGAGACTACACTCTCACGTACACAGGTGTTTACTACTGAATTATAGTAACATTAGAGGGTGTATATTTATATGAGGCTACACTCTCACATACACTGGTGTTTACTACTGAATTATAGTAACATTAGAGGGTGTATATTTATGAGGCTACACTCTCATGTACACAGGTGTTTACTACTGAATTATAGTAACATTAGAGGGTGTATATTTATGAGGCTACACTCTCACATACACAGGTGTTTACTACTGAATTATAGTAACATTAGAGGGTGTATATTTATATGAGGCTACAATCTCACATACACAGGTGTTTACTACTGAATTATAGTAACATTAGAGGCTGTATATTTATATGAGGCTACACTCTCACATACACAGGTGTTTACTACTGAATTATAGTAACATTAGAGGGTGTATATTTACATGAGGCTACACTCTCACATACACAGGTGTTTACTACTGAATTATAGTAACATTAGAGGGTGTATATTTATAAGAGGGTACACTCTCACGTACACAGGTGTTTACTGCTGAATTATAGTAACATTACAGGGTGTATATTTATATGAGGCTACACTCTCACATACACAGGTGTTTACTACTTAATTATAGTAACATTAGAGGGTGTATATTTATATGAGGCTACACTCGCACATACACAGGTGTTTACTACTGAATTATAGTAACATTTGAGGGTGTATATTTATAAGGCTACACTCTCACATACACAGGTGTTTACTACTGAATTATAGTAACATTAGAGGGTGTATATTTATATGAGGCTACACTCTCACATACACTGGTGTTTACTACTGAATTATAGTAACATTAGAGGGTGTATATTTATATGAGGCTACACTTTCACGTACATAGGTGTTTACTACTGAATTATAGTAACATTAGAGGCTGTATATTTATATGAGGCTACACTCTCACATACACAGGTGTTTACTACTGAATTATAGTAACATTAGAGGGTGTATATTTACATGAGGCTACACTCTCACATACACAGGTGTTTACTACTGAATTATAGTAACATTAGAGGGTGTATATTTATAAGAGGGTACACTCTCACGTACACAGGTGTTTACTGCTGAATTATAGTAACATTACAGGGTGTATATTTATATGAGGCTACACTCTCACATACACAGGTGTTTACTACTTAATTATAGTAACATTAGAGGGTGTATATTTATATGAGGCTACACTCGCACATACACAGGTGTTTACTACTGAATTATAGTAACATTTGAGGGTGTATATTTATAAGGCTACACTCTCACATACACAGGTGTTTACTACTGAATTATAGTAACATTAGAGGGTGTATATTTATATGAGGCTACACTCTCACATACACTGGTGTTTACTACTGAATTATAGTAACTTTACAGGGTGTATATTTATATGAGGCTACAATCTCACTTACGCAGGTGTTTACTACTGAATTATAGTAACATTACAGGGTGTATATTTATATGAGGCTACACTCTCACATACACAGGTGTTTACTACTGAATTATAGTAACATTTGAGGGTGTATATTTATAAGGCTACACTCTCACGTACACAGGTGTTTACTACTGAATTATAGTAACATTAGAGGGTGCATATTTATATGAGGCTACACTCTCACATACACTGGTGTTTACTACTGAATTATAGTAACATTAGAGAGTGTATATTTATATGAGGCTACACTCTCACGTACACAGGTGTTTACTACTGAATTATAGTAACATTAGAGGGTGTATATTTATATGAGGCTACACTCTCACATACACAGGTGTTTACTACTGAATTATAGTAACATTAGAGAGTGTATATTTATATGAGGCTACACTCTTACGTACACAGGTGTTTATTACTGAATTATAGTAACATTAGAGGGTGTATATTTATAAGGCTACACTCTCACGTACACAGGTGTTTACTACTGAATTATAGTAACATTAGAGGATGTATATTTATATGAGGTTACACTCTTACATATACAGGTGTTTACTACTGAATTATAGTAACATTACAGGGTGTATATTTATATGAGGCTATAATTTCACGTACACGGGTGTTTACTACTGAATTATAGTAACATTAGAGGGTGTATATTTATTTATATGAGGCTACACTCTCACGTACACGGGTGTTTACTACTGAATTATAGTAACATTAGAGGGTGTATTTTTATATGAGGCTACACTCTCACGTACGCAGGTGTTTACTACTGAATTATAGTAACATTAGAGGGTGTATATTTATGAGGCTACACTCTCACATACACAGGTGTTTAGTACTGAATTATAGTAACATTTGAGGGTGTATATTTATATGAGGCTACACTCTCACATACACTGGTGTTTACTACTGAATTATAGTAACATTAGAGGGTGTATTTTTATATGAGGCTACACTCTCACATACACTGGTGTTTACTACTGAATTATAGTAACATTAGAGGGTGTATATTTATGAGGCTACACTCTCACATACACAGTGTTTACTACTGAATTATAGTAACATTAGAGGGTGTATATTTATGAGGCTACACTCTCACATACACAGGTGTTTACTACTGAATTATAGTAACATTTGAGGGTTTATATTTATATGAGGCTACACTCTCACATACACAGGTTTTTACTACTGAATTATAGTAACATTACAGGGTGTATATTTATATGAGACTACACTCTCACGTACACAGGTGTTTACTACTGAATTATAGTAACATTAGAGGGTGTATATTTATATGAGGCTACACTCTCACATACACTGGTGTTTACTACTGAATTATAGTAACATTAGAGGGTGTATATTTATGAGGCTACACTCTCATGTACACAGGTGTTTACTACTGAATTATAGTAACATTAGAGGGTGTATATTTATGAGGCTACACTCTCACATACACAGGTGTTTACTACTGAATTATAGTAACATTAGAGGGTGTATATTTATATGAGGCTACAATCTCACATACACAGGTGTTTACTACTGAATTATAGTAACATTAGAGGGTGTATATTTATATGAGGCTACACTCTCACATACACAGGTGTTTACTACTGAATTATAGTAACATTAGAGGGTGTATATTTACATGAGGCTACACTCTCACATACACAGGTGTTTACTACTGAATTATAGTAACATTAGAGGGTGTATATTTATAAGAGGGTACACTCTCACGTACACAGGTGTTTACTGCTGAATTATAGTAACATTACAGGGTGTATATTTATATGAGGCTACACTCTCACATACACAGGTGTTTACTACTTAATTATAGTAACATTAGAGGGTGTATATTTATATGAGGCTACACTCGCACATACACAGGTGTTTACTACTGAATTATAGTAACATTTGAGGGTGTATATTTATAAGGCTACACTCTCACATACACAGGTGTTTACTACTGAATTATAGTAACATTAGAGGGTGTATATTTATATGAGGCTACACTCTCACATACACTGGTGTTTACTACTGAATTATAGTAACATTAGAGGGTGTATATTTATATGAGGCTACACTTTCACGTACATAGGTGTTTACTACTGAATTATAGTAACTTTACAGGGTGTATATTTATATGAGGCTACAATCTCACTTACGCAGGTGTTTACTACTGAATTATAGTAACATTACAGGGTGTATATTTATATGAGGCTACACTCTCACATACACAGGTGTTTACTACTGAATTATAGTAACATTTGAGGGTGTATATTTATAAGGCTACACTCTCACGTACACAGGTGTTTACTACTGAATTATAGTAACATTAGAGGGTGTTTATTTGTATGAGGCTACACTCTCACATACACTGGTGTTTACTACTGAATTATAGTGACATTAGAGGGTGTATATTTATATGAGGCTACACTCTCACATACACAGGTGTTTACTACTGAATTATAGTAACATTAGACAGTGTATATTTATATGAGGCTACACTCTTACGTACACAGGTGTTTATTACTGAATTATAGTAACATTAGAGGGTGTATATTTATAAGGCTACACTCTCACATACACAGGTGTTTACTACTGAATTATAGTAACATTAGAGGGTGTATATTTATATGAGGCTACACTCTCACGTACACAGGTTTTTACTACTGAATTATAGTAACATTAGAGGGTGTATATTTATATGAGACTACACTCTCACGTACACAGGTTTTTACTACTGAATTATAGTGACATTAGAGGGTGTATATTTATATGGGACTACACTCTCACGTACACGGGTGTTTACTACTGAATTATAGTAACATTTGAGGGTATATATTTATAAGGCTACACTCTTACATACACAGGTTTTCCAGTGGTCCCACCAGAAAGTTTAATGGTGAAGACAGAAGAGCCAGATACCAAAATAAAGACTGAAAGTGTTACATCTATAACCAATGGTGAGCATTTTATTTATGTTTTTATTCTAACCCTTGCAGATTTTGCATCTCCTGCCCTACTTCACATTGACTTCTGTCATTGCTGTCTTGCCTAACGGGATGTGAAGCTTCATGTTCAACTTTCATGTGTCAGACAGAGCAATCCATTAAAAAAACAACTTTGTAATTTGCTTCTGTTGTTAATATTGACTTCAATCTCCTACTATCGTTTCTTGAAGAACTTACTTGAGAACAACTAGAGCACTATATGGCACCAAATTATTGCCTGTGATAAGCATAAGAATATCCTACATATTAATTGATGCCTGGGATAAGCATAAGGCTATCCTACATATTAATTACTGTCTGGGATAAGCATAAGACTATCCTACATACTAATTAATGCTTGGGATAAGCATAAGGCTATCCTACATATTAATTAATGTCTGGGATAAGCATAAGACTATCCTACTTACTAATTAATGCCTGGGATAAGCATAAGGCTATCCTACATATTAATTACTGTCTGGGATAAGCATAAGACTACCCTACAAACTAATTAATGCCTATGATAAGCATAAGACTATCCTACATACTAATTAATGCCCGGGATAAGCATAAGGCTATCTTTGATGTACTAATTAATGCCTAGGATAACCATAAGGCTATCCTAAATACTAATGCATGTCTAGGATAAGCATAAGGCTATATTATGTACTAATTAATGCCTGAGATAAGCATAAGGCTATCCTACGTAGTAATTAATGCCTGGGATCAAACAACCCTGCAAACAGAGGCACTTAGGAGGATGGGCCCTTGACCTAATGGGAGGAGATAGGCTAAAGTAAGTAGGCGGGTCCAGGTCTAGGAAGTAGGTAGAGGTTATTGCGTTTGGCGCCATTAGAAAAAAGTTTCAGCACCGGAACAGTGGGAGCATAGATAGGGCTCAGCACCGGAGCAGTGGGAGCATAGATAGGGCTCTCTTTTCTTGCAGCTCCGGTCTGGAATTCTTGCGATGCTTCCCTTATGGAGCTTGAGGAGTTGTTGGGCAGGCTGCGGTTGATGGCTGGTGAAAGGGGCCCAGATTGGATGCAAGTGCAGGTGGCTGAGATCCTGGAAAACGATGGGGTGACACGTGGTGAGGAGCAGAAGGGCAGACCTACATGGCGATCCCGCCCTCCGGAGCACCTCAGCCTGGAGCAAATCACGGCAGGGGGCCGTCGTAGAGGTAGCCCAAGTAGAGTGAGGAAGGACACAGCGAGGAGGGCATTGGCCATGGTGGTGAAATCTGAGGAGGTGGCAGTTGCTGTGGAGCTGAGGGAGAAGAGGCGGCCTCTTCCGGTGACGGCTGAGGTTCACTCAGCCCAGAGAGGGGTATCACATGAGAGGGACGCACAGGAGCAGTCACACAGCCTTGCTGGGTCTGTGGAGGGGTTTATGGACTCTACGAGTGAGGGGCAGGTTTTTAGTGCATTAGCTGGGGATCTGGTTAGGCAGTTAGGCCCCAGGTTATGGGATTAGCCCCATTAGAGGAGGATTTTATGATTATAGATTCTTGGCCAGGAGCTGAGGAGGTGGCTGAGGATAGGGTCAACCCTGGGATAAGTGTGTCCTCTAGAGGTCGTGGGAATATTCCTGCAGGTAGGGCAGTCATTAAAGGGAGTAATAAGGTCCAAAAAGCCCCAGCCCTTTCTAGGAAGGGGGGCACTAGAGTTGGTGGGTCTGGGGAAAAAGTTGCTGTGGGAAAGGGTACTAGGGGAGTGGTACTCTTAGGGTATGTTCAGAGCCTGTTGTAATAGAGAACTTCCCTAGCTCTTCAGATGGTGAGGATATGGTCGGTCCTTCCCCAGGAATATCCGTACCCAGGGTGAGGTTAGGCTTATCTCTGGGGGGTTTCAGTCAGGCTCACCACCATGACGATGTTATAGTTGGTGACCGTTTTTCTGAGAAATTTTTTTGTTGGGTGCTAATGTGGATTTTCCTCTGACAGGTACAAATGTAGCACCCAGGGGTGCAGCTCTGGAGCAACAAGGTTCACTGGGTCCCATTGACGGCGGAGAGGAGGACTCCTTATGCCTGGCGGAATCCTGGAAGGATTCTATTAGGTTTGATCCTGGGGACGGCCCAGTGCAGGGCGAGGCACATCATGTCACGGTACCGGTGAGGGGTTTTGGTCACATGTCTAGGGGTAGATTGGGATCTAGTGCTGGGACACGGGCAGCTACTAGGCCTATGAGGAGGGGAGGTGATATGGATAGGCTGTTGATGCGGGAGCTAGTTTTACCGCTGATTTGGCCAGTTTGGGCAGGGGTACCGTCAAGGTGAGTGAGCGAGTCTGAAAAATGCCTTCAGATTTAAATATGCATGGCACAAAGAGAGCAAGGGGTTTGGGGGGAAATGTATTGCCACTGCAGCCCCGTGAGGCGGCCCTAAGGGGTCGCGGGGCTTTCTGTGAGGTTAATCGTACAAATGTTTCACGCTTCTGCGGGAGCAGTGCGGACGAATGCTAGCTTTCGGGATGCATAGGACGTGGCAGCTGTGGCAGGTGAGATGACCCACGGGCCACTGTCGGTAAGTATCTTGTGGGGTGTGACTAAGGGGACTGGGAGCAATACAATTGCGGGGAACTTGCTAGAAGTTTTGAGGGATCTGTTGAGGAGGATTGAATCCTCCATGTCTCATTTAGCACCTCAATCCACGGTGGCTGGAGTTTGGGCGCTTATGGTGGCCGCTGCACCGCCGGTTCATACGTCTGGAGCACCTGGGGTCTCTACGGGGAATGTTGTCCAGGAAGTGGTTCCCTCTGTCGTACAGACTAGTCCACAGGTGGGGTTGAGTGTGGTTTCGGGCATCGTTCCTGAGATTAGGGTAGCAGATACCGCTCTGTCACGGTCATGCCTATGCTCGATAGGTCCGTTGGGGCTACACTTAAAGGGACACTGTACCCAAAATATTTATTTCGTGATTCAGATTGAGCGTGAAATTTTAAGCAACTTTCTAATTTACTCCTATTATCAATTTTTCTTCGTTCTCTTGCTATCATTATTTGAAAAAGAAGGCATCTAAGCTTTTTTTTGGTTTCAGTACTCTGGACAGCACTTTTTTATTGGTGGAGGAATTTATCCACCAATCAGCAAGGACAACCCAGGTTGTTCACCAAAAATGGGCCGGCATTTAAACTTACATTCTTGCATTTCAAATAAAGATACCAAGAGAATGAAGACAATTTGATAATAGGAGTAAATTAGAAAGTTGCTTAAAATTTCATGCTCAATCTGAATCACGAAAGAAATTTTTTGGGTACAGTGTCCCTTTAACTAAGGAGATTAAGGAAAAGTATGTAGGAGGGAATGTATAGAGCTAACAAGAGAAAGTGTATACCGCTGCAGGTATCCAACAGATGAAATGGTGAAGTATAATACAATCAATACACAAACACATAAATACCTTATATATCTTATGTACATAAAATGGTTCATTATTTGATGCTGTGATACATAACATATGCAACATTTATCATAGAACAGGTAGGAAATATATAATCAACCATGACAGGTGCATTTTGTTTTGAGATATATAGAGAGGGATCTCTTAAAGGATTTTAGGCTTGGGGAAGGTTTGAAAGTGTGCGGGAGGTCGTTCCATAATTGTGGTGCTTTGTAGGAAAAGGAGGATTGAGCTGCTTTCTTTTTGTATGGAGGCAGACTAAATAATGTGCTGGTACTGGATCGGAGGTTATGGGAGGTGGGAACAGCCGGTTAGAGCATTCTGCTCAGGTAGGGTGGGAGCTTCCCAGAAAAGCTCTTAAACACACGGCTGGAAAGATGGAGGGTGCGTCTGGATTCCAGCGACAGACAATTTAATTCTTTTAGCATGTCACAATGGTGGGTCCTGTAGTTACATTGTATCACAAAGCGGCAGAACGAGTTATACAGTGTATTAAGTTTATTACGGTGAGTTTGCGGTGCAGGTGCATATACTACATCTCCATAATCTATGATTGGCATCCGCATTTGCTATACAATCTTTTCCTTTATTGTAGGGCTGAGGCAGGATTTGTTTCTGTACAGGGCACCTAGTTTTGAATAGAGTTTAGATGCAAGTTTTTCTATGTGGAGGCCAAAAGATAGATTGGGGTCTAACAACATACCCAAGTATTTGAAAGAGTGGACTGCGGTCAGTGTGCAATTTGATTTTGTTTTAGATGGGAATTTTGTAATTTGTGTAATTTAGGACCCGTTCCAAAGATCATTGTGACAGTTTTGTCAGTGTTTAGGAAGAGTTTGTTTTTTGAGATCCACTTTTCTACCTCTGTGAACTGGTCTTGGAGCACTGCCTCAAGCTGCGGCAGATCAGATTTGTTTGCATAGATTACCGTGTCGTCTGCGTACATGTGTACAGTTGAGGACTTGCAGACATTTGGCAGATTATTTATAAATAATGTGAATAGTAGGGGCCGAAAATGGAACATTGGGGAACACCACACGTGACTGGGAGAGGGAGTCGCTGTCAGAAATGGAGACATACTGTGATCGATCCAATACATATGATTGAAACCAGGTTAGCGGATGATCACCAATACCTGAGTTTTTTTAGTTTGAGCAGTAGTATGTCGTGGTCTACTGTGTCAAAGGCCTTTGCAAAATCAAGAAAAATAGCTCCAGTTAGGTCTCCTTGTTCCATGCCAGTTTGGATGTCGTTGCAAACGTTTAGGAGGGCAGTTGTAGTGGAGTGATTCGGGCGAAAACCTGATTGATCAGGTGTCAGATAGTTAGATTGTTGGTAATACTCACATAGTTGTGTATGGACGCATTTTTCTAAGATTTTTTTACAATACTGTGAGCAATGATATTGGGCGATAGTTAGTAACCATGGTTAACTCACCACTTTTATGGATAGGCACTACTCTTGCAGTCTTCCAAAGTTTGGGTATGTATCCAGACACCAAGGATTTGTTAATTAGGGTTGTGACAGGTTTAGCAATTGCTGGCGCACTGAGCTTCAACAGCATTGCTGGGATTTGATAAGGTCCAGACTGGTTTTTCATTTGTAGATTATTAAGATGTTTCTTAAAGGGACAGTCTAAACCAAATTTTTTCTTATTTAAAAAGATAGATAATCCCTTTATTACCCATTCCCCATTTTTGCACAACCAACAGTTATATTAATATGCTTTTTACCTCTGTGATTACCTTGTATCTAAGCCTCTGCAGACAGCCTCCTTATCTAAGTGCTTTTGACAGACATGCAGTGTAGTCAATCAGTGAAGGCTCCTAAATAACTTCATGGGAGTGAGCACAATGTTATCTATATCACACACATGAACTAACACTGTCTAACTGTGAAAAACTTTCAAAATACTCTGAGCTAAGAGGCGGTTTTCAACGGTTTAGAAATCAGTTTGAGCCTAACTAGGTTTAGCTTTTCAAAAATACCACCAAGGGAACAAAGCAAATTTGATGATAAAAGTAAATTGGAAAGTTGTTTAAAATTGCATGCCCTATCTGAATCATGAAAGTTTAGTTTTGACTTTACTATTCCTTTGATGACATTGATGGGTACAGGTCTAAAATTGAACTTTTCTATATTGGGTCTTTGTAGATTTAGTGGGGCTTGATCTACATTTGTAGTTTCAGGATGTGTGTCATTTATTAGTTTGTCAATCAGGGTGGTGGAACATCTGACAAAATAATTGTTAAAGGCATTTGCTACTTCTAAAGGAAGCTGCAGGGTTTAGTTGTCCACTTTGACAGTGGAGGGTTGGGAGTGGATTGGGGGAATGTGTAAGTTATTTATGACTTTCCAAAACTTTCTAGGGTTTGATATGTTATTTTCTTTTTAAAGACACAATGAGTCCACGGATCATCATCATTACTTATGGGATATTCACCTCCTTGTCTGCAGGAGGCGGCAAAGAGCACCACAGCAGAGCTGTTAACTAGATCCTCCCTTCCATCCCACTTCAGTCATTCTCTTTGCCTACGTTAGTGATAGGAAGAGGTAAAGTGAGGTGTTAGTATAGATTCTTCAAGCAAGAGTTTATTATTTTTAAAGTAGTGCAAGATTGTGCTGCTTTGTTCTAGGGTGTAGCCGTAGTCCATATCAGTCTCTACAGGAGAGCTTTTGGTGGCTTTAGAGCAATAGGAACTGGTGGGACATAATTCTCACTGCGCCTCCTATACATTTATGCTGCCCTAATCCAGATAGCCTAAGCACATTTAACTCAGGCTTATCTTATTCCACAGGGCTATGGGAGGGAGAGGACCTCTTAAACCTGCTGGACTGTCCTGCTGTCGGACAGCATTTAAGGTAAGTGCTAACTTTGTTCATTCTGGGGAATTGACTCAGAGGAAAGTGGGCACTTTATCTTTATTTTGATTTTACATAAGACTTATACACAGCCTCTTATGTTGGCACATCAATCCCTCTTATCTTGGAGGGTTTTTGGAGGACAGCCATGAGTACAGGCACTGGGGCTGGGAGATTGCTCATTTTATTGGTTATGGTGGTTGCGGTTCTTACTTTTACTCCGGTCGGGTAATGTGTTTTTTTGAGTATGCTCACGATGGGCGGGGCTACAGTTTTGCACACTGCCTTTAGTTCACTGCGCAGTACTCAGCCGACAGAAGTAGACGTCTGCACACTGTGGCTCTACAACCGCATGTTTCTTTCATGTAATTAGCAAGAGTCCATGAGCTAGTGACGTATGGGATATACATTCCTACCAGGAGGGGCAAAGTTTCCCAAACCTTAAAATGCCTATAAATACACCCCTCACCACACCCACAATTCAGTTTGTTTTTACAAACTTTGCCTCCGATGGAGGTGGTGAAGTAAGTTTGTGCTAGATTCTACGTTGATATGCGCTCCGCAGCAAGTTGGAGCCCGGTTTTCCTCTCAGCGTGCAGTGAATGTCAGAGGGATGTGAGGAGAGTATTGCCTATTTGAATGCAGTGATCTCCTTCTACGGGGTCTATTTCATAGGTTCTCTGTTATCGGTCGTAGAGATTCATCTCTTACCTCCCTTTTCAGATCGACGATATACTCTTATATATACCATTACCTCTGCTGATTCTCGTTTCAGTACTGGTTTGGCTTTCTACAAACATGTAGATGAGTGTCCTGGGGTAAGTAAATCTTATTTTCTGTGACACTCTAAGCTATGGTTGGGCACTTTGTTTATAAAGTTCTAAATATATGTATTCAAACATTTATTTGCCTTGACTCAGAATGTTCAACTTTCCTTATTTTTCAGACAATCAGTTTCATATTTGGGATAATGCATTTGAATTAATCATTTTTTCTTACCTTTCAAAAATTTGACTCTTTTTTCCCTGTGGGCTGTTAGGCTCGCGGGGGCTGAAAATGCTTCATTTTATTGCGTCATTCTTGGCGCGGATTTTTTTGGCGCAAAAATTCTTTTCCGTTTCCGGCGTCATACGTGTCGCCGGAAGTTGCGTCATTTTTTTGACGTTATTTTGCGCCAAAAATGTCGGCGTTCCGGATGTGGCGTCATTTTTGGCGCCAAAAGCATTTAGGCGCCAAATAATGTGGGCGTCTTGTTTGGCGCTAAAAAAATATGGGCGTCGCTTTTGTCTCCACATTATTTAAGTCTCATTATTTATTGCTTCTGGTTGCTAGAAGCTTGTTCACTGGCATTTTTTTTTCCCATTCCTGAAACTGTCATTTAAGGATTTTGTTCAATTTTGCTTTATATGTTGTTTTTTCTATTACATATTGCAAGATGTTCCACGTTGCAAACTGAGTCAGAAGATACTTTAGGAAAATCACTGCCGGGGCTGGAGCTACCAAGCTAAGTGTATCTGCTATAAATTTTTGGTATCTGTTTCTCCAGCTGTTGTTTGTATTGCATGTCATGACAAACTTATTAATGCAGATAAAATTTCCTTTAGTACTGTTATATTACCTGTTGCTGTTCCGTCAACATCTAAATTTCAGAGTGTTCCTGATAAACATAAGAGATTTTATTTTTTAAATCCATTTAGAAGGCTATGTCTGTTATTTCTCCTTCTAGTTTACATAAAAGTCCTTTAAAACTTCTCTTTTTTTCAGATGAATTTTTAAATGAACATCATCATTCTGATACTGATAATGGTTCTTCTGGTTCAGAGGTTTCTGTCTCAGAGGTTGATGCTGATAAATCTTTGTATTTGTTCAAGATGGAATTTATTCGTTCTTTATTTTAAAGAAGTATTAATTGCTTTAGATATAGAGGATTCTGGTCCTCTTGATACTGAATCCAAACGTTTAAATAGGGTTTTTAAATCTCCTGTAGTTATTCCAGAAGTGTTTAATCTCCCTGATGTTTTTTCTGAAGTAATTTCCAGGGAATGGAATAATTTGGGTAATTCTTTTACTCCTTCTAAACGTTTAAGCAATTATATCCTGTGCCATCTGACAGATTAGAGTTTTTTGGGACAAAATCCCTAAGGTTTGGGGCTGTCTCTATTCCTGCTAAAATGTACTACTATTTCTACGGCAGATAGTACTAAATTTAAGGATCCTTTAGATAAGAAAATTGAATCCTTTCTAAGAAAAGTTTACTTATGTTCAGGTAATCTTCTTAGACCTGCTATATTTTTACCGGATGTTGCTGCAGCTTCAACTTTTTGGTTAGAAGTTTTAGCACAACAAGTAACAGATCATAATTTTATAGCATTATTATTTTATAACATGCTAATAATTTTATTGGTGATACCATCTTTTGATATCATTAGTGTTGATGTCAGGTATATGTCTCTAGCTATTTTAGCTAGAAAAGCTTTATGGATTAAACTTGGAATGCTGATATGTCTTCTAAGTCAACGTTGTTTTCCCTTTTTGTCCAGGGTAATAATCATTTTTTCGTTCTTTTTTTCATAATAAGGAACAAAAGCCTGATCCTTCATCCTCAGGAGCGGTATCAGTTTGGAAACTTTGTCCAGTTTGGAATATATCCAAGCCTTATAGAAACCTATAGTCAGCTCCTAAGTACCCATGAAGGTGCGGCCCTTTTTTCCAGTTCAGCTGGTATTGGGCAGATTACGTTTTCTTCAAAGGAATTTGGATCAATTCCGTTCTCAATCTCTGGTTTCAGAACATTGTTTCAGAAAGGTACAGAATTGGCTTCAAGTTAAGGCCTCCTGCTAAAAGATTTTTTTCTTTCCCGTGTCCCAGTTAACACAGCAAGGCTCAGCATTTCTGAAATGTGTTTCAGATCTAGAGTTGGCTGGAGTAATTATGCCAGTTCCAGTTCTGGAACAGGGACTAGGGTTTTATTTTATCTCTTCATTGTACCACAGAAGGTCAATTCCTTCAGACCAGTTCCGGATCTATCAATATTGATTCGTTATGTAAGGATACCAACATTCAAGATGGTTCCTGTAGGACTATTCTGCCTTTTGTTTAGTAAGGGCATTATATGTCTACAATAGATTTATAGGATGTGTATCTGCATATTCCGATTCATCCAGATCATTTTTAGTGTCTGAGATTCTCTTTTTAGACAAGCATTACCAGTTTTGTGGCTCTACCGTTTGGCCTAGCCTCAGTTCCAAGAATTTTTTTCAAAGATTCTCGGTGCCCTTCTTTCTGTATTCAGAGAACGGGGTTTTGGTATTTCCTTATTTTGGACGATTATCTTGGTATTTGCTCAGTCTTCTCATTCGAAGAATCTCATGCGAATCGATTTGTGTTG